>NW_017670973.1:51856-117545 GCF_001879085.1 Nicotiana attenuata | reverse complement strand
CTCTTGCGATTTTCTGGCATAAGCAAACCCGGAGTCTCCCAAGGAATACCAGCTAACACTCCTATTTCTTCGAGCAAAGGTGTCATTTCAAGATCCTCGAAGCGAAACACTGATCTATCACCGTCCCAGAATAAGGTTGCATCCTCTATGATTTTGTTGTCAGGCTAAATCTCCAAAAGAGAAGGTAAATTCCCCAAATATTTGCGGACGAGAGTCTGGTCACTGGAGTGAAGGTCTTCCCACCAGCTTCGCAACTTTGGGTGAATGTGGGTTACCATGCCGAATCTGGGGACTTCGTGTCTCATTTTCTGCAAAACAAAGTGTTAGACCCCTACCCCACTGGACTCGACTGTTTAAACCAATAATTAGCATAATGGCATTTAGTTCTCCAAATAAATGCACATAATGTGGTGTTGTCCGTTTGGGTTTCAAGGAAACCCAGTGGACTTTGGACAAGGCTATCTTAAAGAGTCATTATGCGGACAACATAACTGACTCGGCTAGGTTTGACCATGACGCATGCATAGTTAAAACAGAGTAAGGTTTGTATGGGGTATTAGACCGGTACCCTTGAGCGGACAACTCAAGAGGGAAAGGCACGGAACCGTCGACGGCACTGCTGATCGACTGGTTTTACCGCAAATACGCCTTTGCCAAATTTAGGGGGTAATAATATCGGAAGAGCGCAACAACTCATTATAAGCATTGCTATGGTATTTGTTTGGCACGAGTGGAATATGATGTTGAAGATGCAATTACAAGAATGCAACAAATTGTCACGTATTTTCACGTTCATAATGATTACAATAATTGCAGTAAAGATTATAACGGCATTGAAGGAAAACAGTAGATGAAAGCATTAAAGAAAAAGAAACAAAAAACCAAGTCAGTTTCGGATAAGGACATTAAAATAAAGCAATAAAAAGCAATAAAGCCACAAATAACATGAAGTGGTAAAAGCCTAAAGATATCCCCAGCAGAGTCGCCATGCTGTCGACGCCCCTTTTTTCTCGCGAAATCGGGTTTACGACATTTGGGAAGACTGCTTTATTCCCGTTTGGGATTTGGGTTTTTGGATTTGAAGAGTCGCCACCTAATGATTAAGTGCATTAGGACACAAAGGGTTTTTGAGTTGGAAAACCAGAGTTCGGGTAAGGGCTAGAAATTATCTCGAGGGGAAGGTGTTAGGCACCCCTCAAGATCCACTAGTGTGGTTCCCGGCCATGTCATATTGTGACTTTAAATGCAAACAACAAGTAGGCAAACAAATACAAAGGGGTTTTCACATAATAGTTGCAAGAGATTAAGGAAGTTAAAGAAACTGAATTTGATAGAGGAAGCAATTTTGAAATCTTGAATAAAGGAAGAAATTTCATATAGTTGAAGCAAGTTAAAAAAAAAGCTGAAGTTTGGCAAAAAAAAAGTAGATGGAATTCTGAAAATAAAACGTGTAAATAAGGGAAGGGGTCCTAGGTTTATACATAATATGGATCACTCTACACAACACCCGGTAACCGTTTATACACGTGGTGTTATTGCGTGGTCATCATATCCATATCTACCCGTTCCCACCCCGTTAAGGTATTAAACGCGGAATGGTCTCGTTTTACCTATTGCATGATATTACCCGCCCCATCTTATCAGTCCCGGAGGCACTTAGGACCACTAATCCTAAAGGGTAGGATATTAGGCTGATTGGTTTCAAAGGATAAAAACCTAAGGCGACATACAAAACATATACTGCATGTTGGTGGAATCATATAGACATATAAAGGCTCATATATACCTCCTCAAACAAAACACATAAATAGCATGACTTAAACACAATTAAGGTCTCAAAAGATAGAAGCAGTTAAAACTTGGTTTTGAAAACGAAGTAGTAGCAATAATAGCACGATTCTAGGCAGAGATGAGTAACCTAGTAAATAAAATCAGAAGCTCAATAAAAGTAAGTAGGTGCATCATTTCAAAATCGTTTTCAGCAGAGTATTGTTTAAGAAAAAGCTGAGTGAACTTCAGAAAATCAAAACAAGAATAGGAATGGCAGAGTTGAAACTTAAAGAAGTTGGTTGGTTTTAGGCTAATAGAAACACAATTGATCAGTTCTTAACAGGCCTAAGGTTTGCCTAGGCATCGTTACACATTGCCTGATTATTTATAAAGGAATGGACACACCTATTTGATTCTGATTTACAAAGGTACGCGCGATAAGACATTTGCAGAAAACGTTTCAAACCACTTAACCATATTTTAACACGGTTATTGGACTAACATGAATTAACCACTGCAACTCGAACAAGTAAGAAGTCCTATGGGCAGGATATCTAATGCACATAAGAGTTCCTAAGAACATGATTTCTAATATGCCAATGCAGTAATGACAAGTTACTTGGCTTATTGTTAATTATTTTTGGTTATTAACTGATCACAGTTACAAGATGAGCGTAATGACAGTCTGAAAATAAAGAGCCTAAAGCAAGATCTCTAATGAATGAGATGCATGACCTATACAGGTTATCTATTGCGCAAATAAATAAATAAAAATCCTATAAGCATGTTTTCTACCCATGATTTATACTATGCATGCATAGCCCTCCCCCATATTCACTATTCACCCCAATTGTTTGTTTACAAATTATTACAAACCAGTAGTATCTGAATTACAATACTAAAGAACAGAAAAATAAGAAGCTATGCTATAGGGAGCCTTCAATCAGGCCCAGTCTTCCAATCTCAAACCCCTTCGAGTTTACAGCCTTTGCCATGGTCTAGGGGTTGGAAAGCTCCCTAGGGCCCCATTGGGTCCCTGGCCAATACCAGCACCTAGACATTTAAAAGAAAATGCGGGACATGTGCAGTATGGAATACAACCTTGTGTGTCAAAGTTCAGTGAGCACTCAGAGGTACTCAAAGCAATGCTCACACGAAGGGGGCAGAACCTATTTTCTAAGAATAGTGTGAAGTGCAGGAAGAAGTATTTAAAAGAAGAGTTTTAAGAAAACAAGGGGTTTGTTTAGAAAGAAACAACAGAAACAATAGCATAAGATTGCATACAATGATCATGGGGAAAGGAAGCAAATAGATCACACAATGCTAAAAGGGATGCAGGTTTAATGAACACGACTACACAGAATCAGGGGATTCAGGGGACTCGGAAGCAACAAAGTTAGGCATGCTAATGTGTGACAACAGGACATAGGCATAGCAAATAAAATTAGGAGTAAACAAAGTCAGACTCTTAACATATAAATCAGAAGACATGGTGAAGTTTTAAAGCAAAGAGTCAATCACACATTGAGCAAGAGAAGCATAAGTAGAAGAAAATTACAAAGATAATGAACTGAAAAAAAAAATAAACACATTGGTGTGAGACTTGAAAAATTAATCAGGACATACCAGTAAAAGAGTAAAAGCAGGATGCAAAGATAAAGGAGTAGCACTATATTAGCCTTGGCTTTCGGCCGGCTAATAATAAACAGGAGCAAAGAATAGTAATAGAGCAAGAGAGCAAGAGAGAATGCAGATTTGAAAGTATTCAGTGGTGTGTAAGTCAGAAGACTGTCGTGTGTTTGTGTAAAAGACTTAGGGTATTTATAGTTGAAAGTAGGGGTGTAAAATAAGGTAAAAATCACAGAAATATGTTAATTGAAGAACTCGAAATCAATTAATGGAAGAATCCGGAAGTACTCCCATTAATTAAGGGAATCAAAATCAAACAAAAATATTCAGCACCATATAATGCAAGTAGGAAAATCAGTGTATGAATAAATAAAGGAAAAATCGAGATTCAGTATTGCACATAGTAGCCAATTAAGACCAAATTCAGGAAAATCCTAATTAAGGAAAGGCTTAAAAGAATAGAGTACTATAACAAACAAGGTAATAAAAATCAATTAATTCAAACGGGCGAGTAGAATGCTAGGGTTTTTGAAAGAAAGTTTTTGAATTACCAACCAATCAAGGAAAATCAGAATCAGTCATGTGAAGTCATGATTCTGCACTTTTAACATATAAATAGAGGTGAATGAACAAAAGTGGCTAGCCAAAATTAGCTATATAGACAGAAGGGGAACAAGAGATGAACAAACATAATCACTCAAAGCTAGTAGAAACAAGTTAAGATTCAGCAGGACATACTTGAAGCATGGTGACCATGAAGTCAGGGGACATCAGGCTAACACACACAATCAAACGAAGGAGCATGCTAAACACATAGAATCAGAGTAAAGAGAATCGTGCTAACACGCATAATCAGACGAAGGCACACGCTAACACATAGAGACAAGGCCAAGAAAATTAGTCTAACACACATAGTCAAAGCAATGAGTCATGCCAACACCCATAATCAAACGAGTAAACATTTTTAGAAATTAGGGTTTTTAGCAGAGTCAAATTGAAACAGTAAGAGCATAGAAATAGGTCAGAATAAACATAGAAAAGATTTAATCATAAAGAAAATCAGTTGAGAGCATGCGTAAAAGAAATCCAAGAAACCCTAATTTTCAAAGAAAGTAAAAAAAATGATTCAAAGTAGAAGCTCTTTCAGAATAAACTCGAGAATAAGCAGAACACAGAAGAACACATAAGAATGGCATGACAATAGCACTGTTTTGAGAGATTCAGGAGAGAGTTAGGGTTTCAAAAGGGGAAACCCTAATAAAAGTTGAGAGAACCTGTCGGAACTTCATAGATCGTGACATATAGGGTGTGATTTCGCCTGAAATCACACCGGAGAACCCACGAGTTGCAGGGCCAGGAACCCTAAGTCTCAAATCACCATGGTCCATAAACCTCGAAGGTCCTAGAAGTGTTGAACAGGACGGTGAGAGGCCCATCGGAGCCTTGGTGAAAGGGAGGTGGCCGGAGATGGCCGGAAAACAAACCAGGCGGGACTTTTTGGGAACTGATTCACATGGTGGGAGTTTTGGGGTCTCAAAAATAGAGAGAACCAGTGATCTAGGGTTTTATGGCGGTTGATGGTCGAATGGGGTGAGATTGGAGGTGGCCGGAGAGGCGGTGGAGTTCATCGGAGAAGAGAGAACCAGAAGGTTCTAGAGAGAAGGGAGAGGGAGAGACGATATAGAGAGAGAGACGGTCTCAATGAAATGAGGGGTTTGGGGGGGGGGGTAATTGATTTTAATTATGGGAGTTAAATCAAGGCCGTTGATCTCATTTGATCAACGGCTCAGATTAAAAAAAAGATTGGACCGGGTTATTTTGGGATTGGGCTGGGTTGGTTTAAATAGGGTATTGGGCCATTTAAAAATCTAATAGGGATGTGGCCAATTTGGCTATAATTGAAATAATAAGGGCTGTTTGTTAAATAACCAATTTTCCCTTTTGTTATTTTATGAAAATAGTAAAAAAAGATTTGAAAATAAATGAAAGGTACTGGGTTAATTAATAACATATAAATATTAATGTAAAAATACTAAAAGTGATTTTATAATTATAAAATGCTGTTAGTCGTAAAGATATGCAATTTAGTTTTAAAAAATACCAAATAAATTTGTAAAAATACATAAAAATTACCTTAACTATATTTAGTATAAATATGAGAATAAAAATAAATTACTCATCAAAAATGATAATTTTTGGAAATAACAATTGATTTTATACTGTTAAAAATGGACAATAAATTGATTTTAAAAACTTTAAAAATTAGGAAAAATGCCAAAAAAGCTTTGCTATGCTTATATATGCATATACATGCTATTTTGAAAGTAAAATATACAGGAAAAAATTGGGTATCAACAGCGGGGCCATGCGGTGTGGCAGAATAGAAATGGGCTGAGTGCCCGGAGCCAAATCAATACAGAAGTCAATATCTCTATTTGGTGGCGTCCCCTCTAGGTCTGCAGGAAACACCTTTGGAAACTCACAAACAACTAGTACTAAATCCATGAAGATACCTCCGCACTGGAATCGCGAACATAAGCCAAATAAGCTAGACACCCCTTCTCGACCATATGCCGAGCCTTCATATAAGAAATAACCCTACTGGTAGAATGGACATGTCACGACCCGGATTTCCCACCATCGGGAGTCGTGATGACGCCTACTGTCGGAGCTAGGCAAGCCAAGTATTAAAACATTTTCTGATAACATCACAACGATATAAATAAAACGAGTCCTTTAAATAAAAGCGGAAGTCTTAAAAACATAGATAACTGAAAACCAAATGCGGAAGTTTAAATACAAATCTACCCGGATCCGGTGTCACTAACTCACGAACTACTAAAGAGTGCTAAAAACAAGTCAGAATAGAAGTACATTAATGTTTGTCTCGGTACAAGGAAAACAAACTAATAACATAGAAGGGACTCCGGCCTGCGGACGTCAGCTAGGCTACCTCGAAAGTCCCTGGACTGAAGTCAGCTCCTGATCAAATCCTACTGCTGAGGCCCAAAAGCTGCCCCTGGATTTGTGTAAAAAGATGCACAGAGTGTAGCATCAGCACAACCGACCCCATGTGCTGGTAAGTGCCTGGCCTAACCCCGGCGAAGTAGTGACGAGGCTAGACAGGACCTACCAAAAACAACCTGTGCAGATATATATGTATATATAAGTGCAACGAAATAATAGCAGAAAATTCCAATTAAGGCGGGGAGGGGACATGCTTAGGGGAAATACGGATGAAAACAACTTATCAGAAAAAAACATGAAACTACATCAGATCTCATAATCTATATAAGTGGTCGGTGTGCCACACGATCCCATTTCATAGTATAACTAGGTGGTCGGCGTGCCACACGATCCCATTTCAACAAATATAAGTGGTCGGCGTGCCACACGATCCCATTTCATAATATATAAGTGGTCGGCGTGCCACACGATCCCATTTCATAATATATAAGTGGTCGGCGTGCCACACGATCCCATTTCATAATATATAAGTGGTTTCCCGGCAAGGGAGAATACGACTAAGCAGTTAAATCCCGGCAAGGGAGCAACAACAATAACTTACACGTCCCGGCAAGGGAATAATCACATTTCTTTCTCTTACGTTCATTTCTTACTTTTTAATCAAGTCAAAAATCGAGCCAACGCTCCAAAGAGTTTACACATCATATTTCCTTCTCATTCTCTTCATATCATATAGAAACCATCAATTAACAAGGAAGAGTCACTACAGAATCCCAATTAAGCACAAATAAAGACCCACGGTCATGCTAGACACCGGTGTATAGATACTCGTCACCATGCCTATACACCGTACTCAACATTTAGCAATTAGCAAATAATACTCTAATCCTATTCCCTCAAGCCAAAGTTAGATCAAACACTTACCTCGAATGCTCCAAACTCAACTCAAGCCTCTAGTATAGCTTTACCCCTCGAATTCGGCTCCAACTCAGGCAAATCTATGAAATAATGACTTTACAATATTAATAATAGCTAAACAAACTAAACCCAATGCCTAAATATGAATTTCTAAGCTTTCTTCCCAAAATTCAAAAAATCGACCCCGGGCCCGCTTGGTCAAAACACGAGGTTCGAACCAATTCCATGTTACCCATTCCCCCACGAGCCCGGATATACAATTTGTTTTCAAATTCGACCCCAAAACGAGGTTTAAATCAAAGAAAATTGAAAAGCCCTAGTTCTACCCAATTCCCCCAATTTACACCCTAATCTATGTGATTTAAGCTTGGAAACTTACTAATTAATGAATGATAATGAAGGAAATAAGTAGGAAATTACTTACCCAAGTGGTCTTGAAGAATGGGGGCTTCAATGGCTTCCTAAAGCTTGGCAGAGAAGAGAGCTCGTGAGTATTTTTGAGAAAAACTCGTATGTACTGTTCTGTTTTTTAAAAAAATCACTGGGGGATTTTACTCTATGCGTTCGTGACACTGGGGTCGCGTTCGCGATGAAGGGGAAGCTGGGTGCATCGCCTTCACAATTAGGGAAATAAGAACGCGTAGAGTTAATTACTAGGGGCCTGAAATTTGTTCTACGCGAACGCGTTGAAGTCACACGAACGCGGAGAAGGAAAATGCAATGTTGTGCGTTCGCGAATGCTTAATGCGAACGCGAAGAGGAAGATTTCCCGCAGGGTCAACTAATGCTATGCGAACGCGAGGACTATATCGCGATCGCGATGAAGGAAGTCACAAAGCAATACGAACGCGAGCCAAAGGCTGCGATTGCGAAGAGCAAAGGTCTGTGCAAAAATTGCAGCAAAATCTGATCCTTTTTCCTAAGTTTAAAACACCCCGAACCACCTCCGAATCACTCCTGAGCCCTCGGGGCTCCTAACCAATCACACACACTAACTCAACAACCTCATACGAACTTAACCGAGCGATCAAATCGCCAAAACAACATCAAAATCAATGAATAAAACCCCAAAATCATCATTTTTCATTCTAACTTCATAAACCTCAAATCTTAGATATTTAGGTCCGAAACACGTCAAATGACGTCCGATTTCGACCAAATTTCATAGAAAGCGCTTAAACCATATATAAGACTTGTACCGGGCGTCGGAACCAAAATACGAGCCCGATACCACAGTCTTTTAATCAATTTCCATTTCCATTTTCCTTAATAATTTCAGAAAATCAATTTCACAGAAAAATTCTTTTCTCGGGCTCTAGACCTTGGAATTCGACAATGCTCGAGTCCCATATTTTTCTACGGACCCTCCGGGACCGTCAAATCACGGGTCCGGGTCCGTTTACCAAAAATGTTGACCAATGTTAACTTTAATCATATTAATATTAAAATTCATAAATTTTTACACAGAATTCATATTTAAGCTTTCTGGCTACGTGCCCGGACTACGCACGCAAATCGAGGCAAGTAAAAATGAGGTTTTCAAGGCCTCGGAAGCACGGAATGAAAGAGAAAACAGGTGATGACCCTTTGGGTCGTCACATTCTCCACCTCTAAAACAACCGTTCGTCCTCGAACGGACAAAAGAAAGAAGTATCTGAGTCGGGAAATAGATGAGGATAACGGCTTCGCATATCAGACTCAAACTCCCAGGTCGATGCCTCAGGAGGCTGACCTCTCCACTGGACACGCACTGAAGGAAAACTCTTCGACCTCAACTGTCGAACCTGCCGGTCTAGAATAGCTACCGGCTCTTCCTCATAAGACAGATCCTTGTCCAACCGGACAGTGCTGAAATCTAACACGTGGGCTTGATCGCCGTGATACCTCTGAAGCATGGACACATGAAACACTGGATGCACGGCTGACAAGCTGGGCGGCAAGGCAAGTCTGTAAGCCACCTCTCCCACACGATCGAGAATCTCAAATGGGCCAATGAACCTAGGGCTGAGCTTGCCCTTCTTCCCAAATCTTATCACGCCCTTCATAGGCGACACTCGGAGCAAGACTCGCTCACCAACAATGAAAGCTACATCCCGAACCTTACGATCTGCATAACTCTTTTGCCGCGACTGAGCCGAACGAAGCCTATCATGAATGATCTGGACCTTATCCAAGGCCTCCTGAACTAGATCGGTACCCAATAACCGAGCCTCTCTCGGCTCAAACCATCCTACTGGAGACCGACATCGACTACCATACAACGCCTCATATGGAGCCATCTGAATGCTGGACTGGTAGCTGTTGTTGTAGGGGAACTCTACTAAGGGCAAAAACTGGTCCACGATCCCCCCAAATCAATGACACAGGCTTGGAGCATATCCTCCAATATCTGAATAGTCCTCTCAGACTGGCCGTCCGAGTGAGGATGGAACGTTGTGCTCAACTCAACCCGTGTGCCCAACTCTCGCTGAACTGCACCCCAGAAACGCGAGGTAAACTGCGTACCCCGATCCAAAATGATAGATGCCGGCACACCATGAAGGCGAACAATCTCTCGGATATAGATCTCAGCTAATCTCTCGGATGAATAGGAGACTGCTACAGTAATGAAATGCGCTGACTTGGTCAGCCTATCAACAATAACCCATATCGAGTCGATCTTCTTCCGAGTCAATGGAAGTCCAGTAACGAAATCCATGGTAATCCTCTCCCACTTCCACTCGGGAAGCTCAATCCTCTAAAATAAACCACCAGGCCTCTGATGCTCATACTTAACCTGCTGACAGTTCAAACATCGACCCACATATGCAACAATATCTTTCTTCATCCTACTATCGACCACCTTTCCCCTCCCTCTAAAGAGCAAGAAATCGGGTTTACGACATTTAGGAAGGACAAATCTATTCCCATTTGGGATTGGGCTTTTGGATTTGGAGAGTCGCCACCTAATGATTATAGTGCATTAGGACACTTTAAGAAAGAATTTGAGATGAAAAACCAGAGTTCGGGTAAGGGCTAGAAATTATCTCGAGGGGAAGGTGTTAGGCACCCCTCAAGATCCACTAGTGTGGTTCCCGGCCATGCTACAACTGTGACTTTAAATATAAACAACAAGTAGACAAGCAAGCATTGCAAATACGAGGAAAACTTTCACATAATGGTTGCAAATAAAAAGTACAAAAGGTTTAAAAAATACTAGAATTTGGAAGAAAGTAGTTTTATAATTAATGAAAAGATATACGAGTAAAGGGGAAGGGGTCAAATAATTGATGAAAGTAACTTAAACGAGGTGAAAGAGACGGAAGTTTAGGGAGAAACAATACTAAAATTCAGACAATTAAAAGAGAGATTTTTCATGATAGGTGCAAAGAATTGAAGTAAAAGAAGAGAAACTGAAAACTGAACAGCTTTTAAAATTCTGGAACAAAAATAACAAAGAGGGAGGGAGGTCCTAGGTTTATAAATCACATGGATCATCCACACAACACCGGTACCCGATTGTACGCATAGTGTTATCGTGTGATCATCATCTCCATGTCTACCCTTCCCTACCCCGTTAAGGTATTAAAGCACGGAATAGTATCGTTACTTATTGCATGCTATTACCCGTCCCAATCCTATCAATCCCGGAGGCAAATGGACTACTAATCCTAAAGGGAGAGGGGTTTGGGGGCTTTTAGAAGTTTTCAAAGGACAAAATGCTAAGGCGTCAATCAAAAACACGTAATGCAAATAAAAGGGAAGCAGACAAGCAAACAGGGCTCAAATATGCCTCCATAAATCAGATAAAAGTCATAGAGTTTAGCATGTATTACACGTACTGATTTGGTCTTAATTAAATAATGCGACGAGCGGACTGGTTCAACGCATATTTTTTAGACGGAAAGTCTACATCAGGCTCGCTCAAATGCAGTTGACTAAAACCGATCTGATTGATTAATTAATCTTTTTGTCTAAGTGATGGATAGAACTAGGCATGATATCTACTGATTTTAGAAATAATGCAAACTGATTATAGAAAAAGGTTACCAGTTTTAACAGAACAATACGAATTCAGCAGTTGACGTAGCTTCTATTCAGATTCGAGATATCCTATAGGCATGCTCTCTATATGTTTATTGATTTTTGACATCTTTTAGACATTAACAGATGTCCTATGAACATGGTATCTATATGCAGCTTTTATTGTTAAACCTACGAACTGTTTGCCATGATGACGCTTATATATGCAGAGATGCGGAAGTCTATAGGCAGTATTTCTATATGTGAGTTGCAGAACAATTAGAAGTTAATCCTATAGGCAGGATATCTACGTATGAAGTTACAGAAATCAGAAGTTAAACCTATAGGCAGGATATCTATGTATGAAATTGCAGAAATCAGAAGTTAACCCTATAGGCATGATATCTATATGCTTTATTGCAGAAATTAAGTGTCGAATCCTATAGGCATGTTTTCTACGCGTGGACTTGCACAAATCATAAATAAATCCCTATAGGCATGATTTCTACCCTTGGTGCATAAAAGTGAACCCCATCCCCCTTTTTACTAAATCCCCGAGTTTACACAAATTATTACAGCCCAAAAGAAATAAAACTGGAATTAAAAAAAGTACATCAGGAATCATTAGCTACATCCGAGCAGCCTAATTCAGACTTAATGTCTAATAATATGAGATTGAGCCACTTCCGAGATCCAGATTTCCAAGCCTTATCTCATCTAGGGTGTTTCAGAGAACCAAGGGATTTCAGGAACCCCAGGTACTGCACACACCCAAGATGTTAATCAGAAAATTGAGTTGTGCAGTGTGGAAGGGCCAGCCCTTATGTGTCCAAGTTCAGAGGGAGCCCAAGGGTCCCAAGGAAAGGCTCACACAAGAGGGGCAGAACCTAAGTTCTAAGAGCATAGTGCAAGTGCAATAAGAGAAAGGGGATAGGGAATACCCAGGCAGGCTGGTGGTCATGCCCAGCCATAAAGTAGACTGGCACACCCCTAACCAAACCTGTTGGCCAAACATTTAGAGAGTAAAGACCTACTGGAGGTCAAGCTATGGTCTGAGCAATAACTAGAATACTGTCAGGCCAAAGCTGTTACTCAGCACACACAATAAGGGAATAGGGATGGGAAACTGACAAAGCTTAGGGCCCAAAGGGTCCAATTCATATCCATGGACAATAACTTCGAATATTGCCATGTTTCTGAACCATAACTTAAAGCATATAAGGGGATACGGGGGTTTGGGATTCATAAGGTAGCAAATAAATAACAAGTGATTGACAGAGTGCATACACAGATAAACATTAATTTACAAGGGAACGTATTACAGCATGCTAGTAACATATCTTGACTATAGAAACATGAGTAGAAGTAGACAGGAATGACAAACTGGAGTAATTAAAGAAAACATATTAACTAGGACATACCAGTAGAGAAGCAAAGTGCAGAAAGGTAAAGCAAACACAAGTCCACAGTCTAGCCTTGGCTTTCAGCCGGCTAGGCAAAGCAACAGCACAAGTAGTAGTAAAGAAAGAGAGAGTTTTAAGAGTAAGTGTGTATCTTTTGAACTCAAGTTGTTCGTGTGTGTTCGTGTGTTTGAAAGAGAAGAGTGTAGGTATTTATAGCTTTGAAAACGTGTAGAGAAATAAGGTAATAAGTAAAATTAAAACACAAACATGGAAACAATCATCATTTAGAATCAATTAACCCAAGTGATTCCCCTTTAATTAGGGAAACACTGCTTAACGGGTCAGCAGGCCTAATTAAGAAAAGAAAATCAGTTTGGGGGGCAGATTGATTATTGCCATGAAAAGGGATAGTAAAAGCATGAAGTAAATAATCCAGTCTAAGTACAAAATAGGCTTATTTTGGGAAAGGATTCAGCAAGGTAAAACATCACAATAAAGGAAGTGAATCAATTAATTTTGAACAGATGAGTAAACATTAGGGCTCGTAAGAAAAAAATCTTTTTTGCAGTCAGTCACAAGATCAAAGGAATCAAGATCAAACAAGAAAGGAACATGATTCTGCACTTCACTATATAAATAGCAAGGAATGAACAAGCATGCCGTGTTAGACATGTTGATGAAAAGAAGCAGCACAAACATATAGTAGTATTAGGGTAAGCTAGGGTTCAGTAGTAAGAAAATATTCGAAGCACAGTAATCAAGCAGGTCAAATAATCACATAGAAACAACAGTGAAGAAGACATAGAAGCAAGTAAATGGTCTCAGAGTAGGAACAAGTGAGAAAACTTCTAAAGAAAATTAGGGCATTAACAGTAACCAGGTTTTGCAAGACGGTAAGAACTTAAAATTAAACAAATTAAACGAGGAAGAAAGAATCAGCAACAAAGAACAAATGCACATTTAAACAAGCAGCTTTCAGAACTCGGATAAACTAAAAAGGAATTAGGGTTTTTAACATGCTGAAATAGATAGAAGAATAAAAATCATAGCCAAAACAAAAACACGTTAAAAGATCAGAGGTCTTTTGAAAAACTTCAAAGGAAAAACCCTAATGAAAGGTCGTTTTTGCAAGAAAAGTTGAAGAACTTTCGCGAAAGCACTTAAACATTCATGGCAAGTATAGATCTAAAGCAAATCTGAAAGAAAAATCAAAAAAAAAAATCCCAAAGATTAGGGTTTTCAACATGCTAACTCAGATAGAAATACAACACAAATAAAACACAGTAAAACATGTCGAGAATTAGAGAAGAGACTCGAAATAACTTAACATGAAACCCTAGCTGAAGAATAAAGAGTTTCTGAAAAGCAAAAAAAATTAAAGAGACTCGAGAAAAATGCATAGAAGGTTCACACACACATAGATCCGGAGCAGATCTAGAAATAAATCGAAGGAACCTTAGAGATTAGGGTTTCGTAAGAAAACCCAGGTGATGAGAAAGGCTTTGGAAACCATCGATCTGAGCAGGAAAGTCGAAGGTCGAACTCGAATAGCCATGACTGGCCGGACAAAGGTTGAAGAAGACCAGAGAACAGTCATCGAGCAAAGGCTTGGTCGGAACCCTTCAAGATCTGGTCATAGGACCTTTAGAAAATGAGCACGCAGAAGCCATGAGAGGCCAGTATAGCCCTCCGATGAGCCTGAGAAGCCATAGGTTAGGATTTCAGTGAGAGGCGGCGGGTAGGGTTTGAGGTGAGATTAGAGAGCGTTTCAGAGACGAGGGGTTTCAAGGGCGGCGTTTGGTAAGAAATGATTAGGGTTGGGTGTGGTTGGTAAAATTAAAAAGGAAAGAATGAAGGGTGGCTGTTGATCATTTAGATCAACGGCCTAGATTGAATGGGAGCCGGGCGGATCGGATAAATGGTTCAGGGGTTGGGTTAATTTGAAATTGGGCTGGGTGATTTTGAACTTTGAAATTGGGTTAATTGGGGTTGCCAAATTGGCTATAATTGAAATGCAATTGAGGCCAAATCGTAAATAGCCAATTTTCCCTTTAAATCTTTTTATAAAATAGTAATACAGATTTTAAAAGCAAATTAAAAGTACTAGGTAAATGAATATTATATAAATATTAATTTAAAGATACTGGGATTAATTTTATAAACATAAAATGCTATAAATTACAAGATAGGCTATAATTGCAATTATATGCAATTTAGCTTTTAAAATACCTAACAAATTTGTAAAATTATGCAAAGATTAGCTTAATTATATTTTGGTGCAAATGTGAGAATAAAATGAATTATTAGCCAAAAATGATAATTTTGGGAATAATTATTGGATTTTGTTGTACTAAAATAGGCAACAAATTAGTTTTAAAAATTATTAAAATGCCAAAATTCTTAGGTGTGCTTATATATGCACCAATATGCTATTTTGGAAATATTTGGGTATAAAAATACTTAGGGAAAAATTGGGTATCAACACCTACACCACCAATAATGCTGCCGCAAGTCCTGATACATCTTCGCGGCGCCCGGGTGAATAGAATACCGAGAACTATGGGCCTCCGCTAAGATCAACTCTCGAATCCCATCGACATTGGGCACACAAACTCGCCCCTGCAATCTCAAAACACCACCATCATCTAAGGTCATCTTCGTGGCACCTCCACGCTGCACCGTGTCTCTCAGGACACACAAATAGGGATCATCAAACTACCGATCACGGATACGCTCCAATAATGAAGAACGAGCAACCGTGCAAGCTAACACTCTGCTGGGCTCAGAAATATCCAACCTCACAAATCGATTGGCCAAGGCCTGAATATCCAAAGCAAGCGGTCTCTGGCTGACCGAAATATAAGCAAGACTACCCATGCTGGCGGACTTCCTACTCAATGCATCGGCCACCACATTGGCTCTCTTCGGGTGGTACAAGATAGTAACATCATAATCTTTCAATAACTCCAACCACCTCATCTGCCTCAAATTCAACTCTTTTTGCTTGAACAAGTATTGAAGACTCTTGTGATCAGGGTACACCTCACACGTCACACCATATAGATAATGCCTCCAAATCTTCAAAGCATGAACGATGGCTGCGCCCTATAGATCATGAACCGGATAATTCTTCTCGTGGATCTTCAACTGCCTCGAATCATAAGCAATGACTCTGCCATCCTGCATCAATACTGCGCCGAGCCCAATACGGGAAGCATCACAATAAACTGTATAAGGCCCTGAGCCTGTGGGCAAAACCAATATCGGTGCCGAAGTCAGAGCTGTCTTGAGCTTCTGAAAGCTCGCCTCACACTCATCTGACCATCTGAACTGGGCTCCCTTCTGGGTCAATCTCGTCATCGGGGCTGCAATAGATGAAAATCCCTCCACGAACCGACACTAATAACCTGCTAACCACAAGAAACTCCGAATCTCGGTAGCTGATGCTGGTCGAGGCCAGTTCTTGACTGCCTCAATCTTCTTCGGGTCCACATGAATACCCTCTGCTGATACGACGTGACCCAGAAATGCAACCGAACTCAACCAGAACTCGCACTTCGAGAACTTAGCATATAACTGGCTATCCTTCAGAGTCTGAAGAACCACTCTGAGGTGCTGCTCGTGCTCCTCCTGGCTGCGGGAGTACACCAGAATATCATCAATAAAGACTATTACGAACAAGTCCAAGTAAGGCCTGAACACTCGATTCATCAACTCCATAAATGTTGCTGGGGCATTGGTCAACCCAAATGACATGACCAAAAACACATAATGCCCATACCGAGTGCGGAATGCTGTCTTAGGGACATCGGATGCCCTAATCCTCAGCTGGTGGTAGCCAGATCTCAAGTCTATCATTGAAAACACCTTTGCACCCTGAAGCTGGTCAAACAAATCATCCATCCTCGGCAGTGGATACTTGTTCTTAATTGTCACTTTGTTCAATTGCCAGTAATCAATGCACATCCACATCGAACCATCCTTTTTCTTCACAAATAACACCGGCGCACCCTAAGGGGAAAAGCTGGGTCTGATGAAACCCTTCTCAAGCAAATCCTGCAACTGATCCTTTAACTCTTTCAACTCTGGCGGGGCCATGCGATACGGCGGAATGGGAATGGGCTGAGTGCCCGGAGCCAGGTCAAAACAAAAATCAATATCCCTGTCGGGCGGCATACCCGGCAGGTCTGAAGGGAAAACCTCGGGGAACTCCTGAACAATAGGAACAGAATAAATAGAAGGGACCTCTGCGCTGGAATCGCGAACATATGCCAGATAAGTTAAACACCCCTTCTCGACCATGCGTCGAGCCTTCACATATGAGATAACACCGCGAGTGGCATGACCTGGGGTCCTTCGCCACTCCAAACGTTGCAAATCTAGTAAAGCCAAGGTTACGGTCTTGGCGTGACAATCCAAGATAGCATGATACGGGGACAACCAATCCATTTATAATATAATATCGAAATCCACCATGTCTAAGAGCAATAAATCAACACGGGTCTCAAGACCCTCAAACACTACCACACAGGAACAATGAACTCGGTCGACCACTATAGAATCACCCACTGGTGTAGACACATATACAGGAACACCCAAGGCATCACTAGGAATAACCAAGTAGGGTGCAAAATAGGACGACACATATGAATACGTAGACCCAGGGTCAAATAGCACTGAATCATCCCTATCACAGACCAGAATAGTACCTGTAATGACTGCATCTGAAGACTCAGCCTCCGGCCTGGCTGGAAGAGCATAACACCGGGGCCGGGCCCCACCTCCCTGAACCATATCTCTGGGACGATCGGCTGCTGGCTGGCCTCTACCTCTGGCGGTCTGAGCTCCACCTCTATGGTCCCTACCTCCACCTCTATGGCCTCTACCCCTGCCTCTAGCTGGCTGGGCGGCCTGTGGATCACCCGATGCCTGAATCATAGGGCGAGGACCCTGCTGCAGAGATCTGTCCGAAGCTCGAGGGCAAAACCTAGCAATGTGCCTCGTGTCGCCACACGTGTAACAAGCCCTCGACTGCTAAGAATAGCGGAGTGGTGCTGCGCTGATGGGTGCTGATGGCGAACTGAAAAGCTGCTGATCAGAAGACTGCGGCTGAGAGCCACGACCACCTAAAGTACCATGTGAGACTTGTAGGGCTGACTGAAAGGTCCTCGGAGGATGGCCTCTACCATAAGAATCTCCACCTCCAGACGAGGTACCACTGAATCTACCTGCATGACGGGGCCTCTTATCTGATCCATGACCACCTCCCCGTGCAAGGGCCATCTCAACTCTACGGGCCGCATTGGCCGCCTCCTGAAAAGAAATCTCACTCCCGGCTCCCATAGCCATCTGGAGACGGATCGGCTGAATCAACCCATCAATAAACCTCCGCACCCTCTCTCTCTCGGTGGGGAGTATAACAATAGCATGGCGTGCTAGATCAGTGAACCGAGTCTCATACTGAGTGACTGTCATAGAGCCCTACTGGAAGCGCTCGAACTGCCTGCGAAGAGCCTCTCGCTAAGTAACTGGGAGAAACTTGTCCAAAAACAACTCTGCAAACTAGTCCCAAGTCAATGATGGCGACCCTGCTGGTCTGGATAAACAATAGTCTCTCCACCAAGTCTTGGCGGATCCTGCTAGACGAAAAGTGGCGAAGTCGACCCCATTGGTCACCACAATACCCATAGTCCGAAGAACCTCATGGCAGCTATACAAGAAATCCTGGGGGTCCTCTGAAGAAGCACCGCTGAATGTGGTGGTGAAGAGCTTGGTGAACCTATCCAGTCTCCACAATGCATCTGCAGACATAGCCGCTCCATCGCCGGTCTGAGTCACAATACCCGGCTGAACTGCCACAGCTGGCTGAACCACTGGAACCTGAGCCTGGGGAGCTACCTGCTCCGGAGTACGTGTAGCAGGAGTCTGAACCCCTCCTCCAGCCTGAGAAGTGGCTGGTGCTACTGGAAGCAAACCCGCTCTAGTGACGCTCTCCACAAAGCCTACCAATCTGACCAGAGCATCCTGAAGAACTGGGGTGCCTATGAACCCCTCTAGGACCTGAGCTGGGCCCACCGGAGCTGCTGGGGCTGGAATCTCCTCATCATACTCAGTATGAGGCTCCACCTCTGGGACTGCTGCTCGGGGCTGAGCTCTGCCCCTGCCTCGGCCTCTGGCACGGCCTCGGCCTCGCCCTCTACCCCTCGTAGGAACTGCAGCTGGAGGCTCGGGCTGCTGCGCGGTAGAAGAGGAAGCACGTGTTCTCGCCATCTCCGAAAGAACAGAGTAGAAAGACAATCAGTATTTGAGAATCAGAATCGCACGACAAGAAGGAACAAAAGTGAAATTTTCCTAACTCCGTAGCCTCTGGGGATAAATACAGACGTCTCCGTACCGATCCCTCAGACTCTACTAAGTTTGTCCGTG
This sequence comes from Nicotiana attenuata, assembly GCF_001879085.1. NCBI lineage: Eukaryota > Viridiplantae > Streptophyta > Magnoliopsida > Solanales > Solanaceae > Nicotiana > Nicotiana attenuata. The sequence continues at coordinate 98,430 of NW_017670973.1, read as the reverse complement.
AGTAGCGAGACCTATGTAACCTACGGATTTCCCACCATCGGGAGTCGTGATGTCGCCTACTGTCGGAGCTAGGCAAGCCAAGTATTAAAACATTTTTTTATAACATCACAACGATATAAATAAAACGAGTCCTTTAAATAAAAGTGGAAGTTTTAAAAATATAGATATTTGAAAACCAAATGCGGAAGTTTAAATACAACTCTACCCAGATCCGGTGTCACTAACTCACGAACTACTAACGAGTGCTAAAAACAAGTCAGAATAGAAGTACATCAATGTTTGTCTCGGTACAAGGAAAATAAACTAATAACATAGAAGGGACTCCGGCCTGCGGACGTTAGCTAGGCTACCCCGAAAGTCCCTGGATTGAAGTCAGTTCCCGATCAAATCCTACTGCTGAGGCCCAAAAGCTGCTCCTGGATCTGTGCAAAAAGATGCACAGAGTGTAGCATCAGCACAACCGACCCCATAAAGTTCCTGGCCTAACCCCGGCGAAGTAGTGACGAGGCTAGACAGAACCTACCAAAAAAAACCTGTGTAGATATATATGTATATACAAGTGCAACAAAATAAAAGCAGAAAATTCCAATTAAGGCGGGGAGGGGACATGCTTAGGGGAAATACAAATAAAAACATCTTATCAGAAGTAAACACGAAACTACATCAGATCTCACAATCTATATAAGTGGTCGGCGTGCCACACGATCCCATTTCATAGTATAACTAGGTGGTCGGCGTGCCACACGATCCCATTTCAGCAAATATAAGTGGTCGGCGTGCCACACGATCCCATTTCATAATATATAAGTGGTCAGCGTGCCACACGATCCCATTTCATAATATATAAGTGGTCGGCATGCCACACGATCCCATTTCATAATATATAAGTGGTTTCCCGACAAGGGAGAATACGACTAAGCAGTTAAATCCCGGCAAGGGAGCAACAACAATAACTTACACGTCCCGGCAAGGGAATAATCACATTTCTTTCTCTTACGTTCATTTCTTACTTTTTAATCAAGTCAAAAATCGAGCCAATGCTCCAAAGAGTTTACACATCATATTTCCTTCTCATTCTCTTCATATCATATAGAAACCATCAATTAACAAGGAAGAGTCACTACAGAATCCCAATTAAGCACAAATAAAGACCCACGGTCATGCTAGACACCGGTGTATAGATACTCGTCACCATGCCTATACATCGTACTCAACATTTAGCAATTAGCAAATAATACTCGAATCCTATTCCCTCAAGCCAAAGTTAGATCAAACACTTACCTCGAATGCTCCAAACTCAACTCAAGCCTCTAGTATAGCTTTACCATCGAATTCGGCTCCAACTCAGGCAAATCTATGAAATAATGACTTTACAATACTAATAATAGCTAAACAAACTAAACCCAACGCCTAAATATGAATTTCTAAGCTTTCTTCCCAAAATTCCAAAAATCGACCCCGGGCCCGCTTGGTCAAAACACGAGGTTCGAACCAATTCCATGTTACCCATTCCCCCACGAGCCCGGATATACAATTTGTTTTCAAATTCGACCCCAAAACGAGGTCTAAATCAAAGAAAATTGAAAGGCCCTAGTTCTACCCAATTCCCCCAATTTACACCCTAATCTATGTGATTTAAGCTTGGAAACTTACTAATTAATGAAGGATAATGAAGGAAATAAGTAGGAGATTACTTACCCAAGTGGTCTTGAAGAATGGGGGCTTTAATGGCTTCCTAAAGCTTGGGAGAGAAGAGAGCTCGTGAGTATTTTTGAGAAAAACCCGTATGTACTATTCTGTTTTAAAAAAAAATCACTGGGGGATTTTACTCTATGCGTTCGCGACACTGGGGTCGCGTTCGCGATGAAGGGGAAGCTGGGTGCATCGCGTTCGCGATTAGGGAAATGCGAACGCGTAAAGTAAATTACTGGGGGCCTGAAATTTGTTCTACGCGAACGTGTTGAAGTCACGCGAACGCGGTGAAGGAAAATGCAATGCTGTGCGTTCGCGAATTCTTAATGCGAACGCGAAGAGGAAGATTTCCCCCAGGGTCAACTAATGCTATGCAAACGCGAGGACTATATCGCGATCGCGATGAAGGAAGTCACAAAGCAGTGCGAACGCGAGCCAAAGGCCGCGATCGCGAAGAGCAAAGGTCTGTGCAAAAATTGCAGCAAAATCTGATCCTTTTTCCTAAGTTTAAAACACCCCGAACCACCCCAGAATCACTCCCGAGTCCTCGGGGCTCCTAACCAATCACACACACTAACTCAACAACCTCATACGAACTTAACCGAGCGATCAAATATCCAAAACAACATCAAAATCAATGAATCAAACCCCAAAATCATCATTTTTCATTCTAACTTCATAAATCTCAAATCTTAGATATTTAGGTCCGAAACACGTCAAATGACGTCTAATTTCGACGAAATTTCATAGAAAGCGCTTAAACCATATATAAGACTTGTACCGGGCGTCAGAACCAAAATACGAACCCGATACCACAGTCTTTTAATTAATTTCCATTTCTATTTTTCTTAATAATTTCAAAAAACCAATTTCACAGAAAAATTCTTTTCTCGGGCTCTAGACCTCGGAATTCGACTCCGGGCACATGCCCGAGTCCCATATTTTTCTACGGACCCTCCGGGACTATCAAATCACGAGTCCGGGTCCGTTTACCAAAAATGTTGACCAAACTCAACTTTAATCATATTAATATCAAAATTCATAAATTTTTACATAGAATTCATATTTAAGCTTTCCGACTACGCGCCCAGACTGCGCACGCAAATCGAGGCAAGTAAAAATGAGGTTTTTAAGGCCTCGGAAGCACGGAATGAAAGAGAAAACAGGTGATGACCCTTTGGGTCGTCACAGGACAAGAGTCCCTCTCCACTCTAATCAAGGCAACCCCGGTAGGGCTAAGATCACTATCTTGGCGTGACAATCCAATATAACATGATAAGGTGACAACCAATCCATAACTAAAATGACATCAAAATTAACCATATCGAGAAATAGAAGATCTACGCTAGTCTCAATACCCCAAATGATAACCACACACAAATGATAGAAACGATTTACAACAATAACATCTCCCACAGGTGTGGGCAAATACATAGGAGCAATTAAAGAATCATGAGGCACAACCAGATATGAAGAAAAATAGGATGACACATAGGAATAAGTAGAACCCGAACAAATAGCACTGAAGCATCTCTACTGCAAACTGAAACGGTACTTGTGATAAAATGATCTGATGACTCAACCTCAGCCCTGGCTGGAAAAGCATAACATCGGGGCTGGGGCCCACCACTCTGAGCTGTATCTCTAGGACAATCTCTAGTTGGCTGGCCTCTACCTCTAGCAATATGACCTCCATCTCTAACGGCCTGACCTCCACCTCTGGTTGCCTGACCCTTTCCTCTAGCAGGCCAAGCGGGCGGTGGTGCAACTGGTGCCGGAATCATGGGACGAAAACTCTGCTGTGACGTGCAGCCCAATAATCTCGCACAAGTCCTCCTGATATGCCCAAAACCACCACACTCAAAACATTCATCCTGGTGGTGTGGCTGCTAAAACTGAGACTAACCCAAACAGGCCGAATAACAACGGTGATAACTCTGAATAGGAGGTGCACTAATAGGAGCTAGTGGTGCACTGTAGGCTGGCTGCCCAGAATAAGGCACTTAAGGACTACGACTCCCTAAAGCACTATGGGATGCCTGAAGCGCTGACTGATATGGCTCGGAAAGATGACCCCAACCAAAAGTACCCATGCCTCTATATAAGGCGCCACTAAATCCACTAGAATGACAAGTCCTCTTTGATAAGTAGGCATTTTGGCCGCTTATTTGCTCTCTTTTACTTGCAGTTTAGCTAAAAAACTCTCAAAGGTATTCCCGAAAACTAACGAAATGTGCTTACTTGCAAGAATATTGGGAAACGAGCAAAAGAAGTCAAAATCAATCATAAAGGAGTCCAAAGTGAACAAGAACCAAAATAGGGCAAAAGAGATAGCAGTGTGGACTGCACAATTCTAGTGCGGCCGCAGAAGGAGATTCAGAGAGTATGTTTTGGCCAGCTGAGGGAAAGCGGACCGCACTGAAATTGTGCGGCCGCAGGAGGTCAAGTACGTCCGCATTCATTATTATGTGGACCGCAGGGTTGAGATTAAGATAGCTAGAAAGTTTAAGAGTGGGGACCGCATTACTTTTGTGCGGCCACATAATCCTAAGTGCGGCTGCACCCATTTTTATGCAGGCCGTAAAAGACCCCAAGTTCCAAGCCCAAGTTCCCAAGATTGCGGACTACAACACTTTTGTGCGGCCGCAGAAAGCCATTGTGTGGACCGCACTGGAATTATGCGGCTGCACAACCTTCGCAGGGGCATTTTTGTTAGATATTTTCAGCTTAGTATAAATAGAACTTTTTTTTTGATTTTTAGGTTAAGTTTAGTTTGCAGAGGTGCACCTGAGCGGTTTTCTTTACTTCTTTGAGTAATTTTGTATTAGATTGACTTTTTAACACTATATTTTCTTTGTTTAATCGATGATGATGCATTCAATCTTAATTTTTTCTTGTATTTCTTTATTTTTCATAAGTAGCTAAATCTTTAGCTAGGGTTGTGGCTCAACCCTAGTGTGGGTACTTAATGGGTATTTAATTGTAGGGCTTTTTTGTGATTTGGTTAATGTTATTTAGCCTTGTTTATGCTTAAATCCTAGAATTAATGGTTACAAACATTGATTCATGCCTATTTGACCTAGTCTTTGCTTGAGAAAGAGAGACTAGGTTTAGTAAAACTTGGCTAACAAGGTATTGGGGCGAACTCAAGAAATTGATAGCCCCAATTAAAGGGTCAAATCTAGAGATAGTAAGACCCGACTTGAGCATACATCACTCGATTTGTGCAAATACCCATTTGGGCTTGAGAAAGCCAAATCAGGGAAAATCACACAAACTACCGAGAGGTATAGAGTGAGCAATTGCATGTGATTGCTATACCACAATCCCGATAAATCAAACTTTCCCTGTTGTTTCCATTCCGTTAGGTAGCCATCTAGGTGGAAGTCACGACCCTAGATTCCTTTATCATTTGAAAAACACTTAAAAACAAAAATATTGTCTTCTAGTTTATTAGTTGCAATCATTAGCTAAAAGTAGAAATAGAAACAACCAATGAATATGTGGAAGTACAATCTAAGGCACATCATACATCTACCCTAGTTATATACCTAATCCGAATTCTAACTCCCCGTGGATTCGATCCGGACTCGTGTTGGGTTTATTATTGCTTCAAACACCTCATTGTGGTGTGAGTTGGGCGAGATCACTCTTGACAGACCCCTTCCCTCTCTCCTGTGAAAGAACATCCTCGATCCCCCTGGCGACATTGACATCTGCCTGAAAAAGAAATCTCAACCCCAGTCTCGTTGGCTATCTGGAGCTTGATAGGATGAGCGAGTCTCTCAATAAACCTTCTCACCCTCTCTCTCTTGATAGGAAGCAGAAGAATTGAATGACAGGCTAGATCCACAAAATGGGTCTGATACTGCGTGACTGACATACTGCTCTGCTGGAGACACTCAAACTGCCTGCGGTAACTCTCCCTCAATGTGACAGGAAGGAACTTCTCAAGAAATAGCTGAGAGAACTGGTCCCAAGTAAGAGCAGGCGACCCAGCTGGTCTGGTCAACTCAAAATTGACTTCCTCTATCTTTTGGCGGAACCAGTCATCTGAAACACACCAAAATTGACCCTATTGGTCTCAACTATCCCATTTTCTGTAGCACCTCATGGTAGCGGTCAAGATAATCATATGGGTCCTCGGAAGGTGTACCATTGTAGTGATATGGGAAAAGCTTGGTAAACTTGTCCAATCTCAATAAACCCTCAGGAGATATAGCATGTCCACCACCGGCCTATGCCGCTACAACTAGCTGAACTAATCCAACTTGCGGGACTGTTGGAGTCTGATACTGGGGAGCCATCTGCTTCGAAGTGTGAGTAGAGGGAGTCTGTGCTCCTCTCTCATCCTGAGAGACGGCTGGTGCCATGGGAAATGTGTCGTCCTGGGCCACACTCTCCATAAGGCCCACCAAATGGACCAAAGCATCCAGAAGCACTGGGGTGGCGATGAACCCCTCCAGGACCTGAGCTGGTTTGAAAGGAACAATCTAGGCTTGAACTTCCTCGTCAAACTCCACCCGAGGCTCCGCTGTTGGTGCTGCTGCTCGAGCTCTTGGCTGAGCTCTTCCATTGCCTCGACCTCTGGCGTGACCTCTGCCTCGACCTCTACCTCTCGTAGGAGCTGCTAGTGGGGGCTCCGGCTGCTATCCAACTGATGATGCGGTGCGTTATCTCGCCATCTACGAGAGAACAAAATAGAAGGGTTCAATCAGCAATAATAGAAAAAAATCGCACGACAGAGAAGAACAGAAGTGAAATTGTTCCTAACTCCATAGCCTCTGGAAGATAAGTACAGACGTCTCCGTACCGATCCTCCAGACTCTACTAAGTTTGCTCGTGACTCGTGAGACCTATGTAACCTAGTGCACTGATATAAACTTGTATAACACAAGGATCTATATAAGTAATTCTACTCAACGAAACCAATCCAGTGATTCACAATTAGAAGGTGCTAGTGAATCAATTTAGTCAAATAGTAGGAAATCATGAAACTATGAAAAGGTCTAACATCATTAATAGGAGAAGACAGTGATTAACAAATAGAAGTTAAGCATGGAAAGCATTTAAAAAATATAAAAGTTAAGGGAGGGAAAAAGACAATCAAGGAAAAACGGAAAATCAGGTAAAATAGATAATTCGGCGGCGTATATACACTCGTCACCCTGCATATACGTCGCTCACATGGAATTCACATAGCACACAGTCCTAGGGTTCCTGATTCCCTTAAGTCAAGGTTAACCATGACACTTACTTCACTCCGTAGTCAATTCAAAGCTCTACCGGGGCTTTTCCCCTAAAATCCGCCTCCAATCCACTCGTATCTAACCACAATTGACTCAATAATATCAAATATTTCTAAATGAATCAATTAGAATGCATAAATTTAGAATTCCAAAAGTTTCCTCCAAAAAGTCAAAAATTGATCCCGAGCCCGCTTGGTCCAAACCCAAAATTCGGACCAAAACCCGATTTTCCATTTGCCCCCGATTGAAAGATTGAAAGAAATTAATTTAGAATCACTTACCAATAATTTGGGAAGCAGAGTTCTTTTAAAAATCGCCTCTAGGGTTTCTAAGTTTGAAAATTTGTAGAATGAACCAAAAATCCCGTCTAACTCGCATTTTGATCAGTTGCAAATGCCGCATTTGTGACATATCGCAAATGCGAAGATCTCGACACTTCTACTTCCATCGCAAATGCGATGGACTGTTTGCAAATGCGAACCATGACCTTCGCAAATGCGACCAATTGATCGCATTCGCGATCACTACATCCCCTAACCCACTTCGCAAATGTTAAGAACTGTTCGAAAATGTGAACTCGGGCCCCCAGCCACTCTTCACAAATGCGATGAGTATCTCGCAAATGCAAATCTATCAGTGGCTGCAAATGCGATGCCTGACCTCGCAATTGCAAGGTCTGAGGCTTGCAACAAAAACTGAAGCACACCAACAATGTTCTAAGTCCAAATTTCACTCCGTCGCCTATGCAAAACTAACTAGAGCCCTCGGGGCTCGAAACCAAACATGCACACAAGTCTACAAACATCAAATGAACTTGCTCGCATGATCAAATCTCCAAAATAACACCTAGAACTACGAATTGAACACCAAATCAAATGAAATTTTCAAGAAAACTTTGAAACATCTATTTTCACAACCGGACGTTCGAAATCACGTCAAACAAACTCCGTTTCTCACAAAATTTGACAGACAAGTCATAATTATAGTACTGGACCTACATCAGGTCCCGTAACCAATATACGGACCCGATATCCAAAAGTCAACCATTGGTCAAACATTTCAAATTTATTAAGCCTTCAACTATCAAACTTCAACAATGTCTGATAACTCAGGCTAGGGACTTCTGAATTCGATTCCGCCCATACACGCAAGTCCCAAATAACAATACGGACCCACAGAGACCGTCAAAACATAAATTCGGGTCCGTTTGCTCAAAACATTGACCAAAATCAACTCAAATGGATTTTAAGGCAAAAATTTCATATTTTCTTAGTTTTTAACATAAAAGCTTTTCGGAAACACGCCTGGACTGCGCATGTAAATTGAGGAGGGATAAAATGAGGTATTTTAGGCTTCAAAGCACATAATTGGTTTCTAAAACATAAGATGACCTATCGGGTCATCACATCACCAGATGGTTATACTAGAGCATCACAATAGATTTTGTGGTTGGTTTGCCACAGACATTGAAGAAATTTGATGTTGTTTGGGTCATTGTCAACATACTAATCAAGTTTGCACACTTTTCGGTGATGACTACATACAATTCACAGAGGTTGGCCCAAATTTATATTCAGGAGATCATTTGGTTGCATGGTGTGCCTATTTTTATTATTTTAAGTAAAAAAACTTAGTTCACTTTGCACTTCTAGAGATCAGTACAGAGCGAGTTGGGTACTTGGGTAGAGCTCAGCACGACCTTTCAACCACAAACCGACAGGCAGTCAGAGCGGACAATTCAGATTCTTGAGGATATTCTTAGAGCATGTGTGATTTACTTTGGAGGGTAGTGGGATCGATTTTTACCGTTTTCTTTGTGTGCTTATAACAACAATTATCAGTACAATATTAAGATGGCTCTATTTGAGGCCTTATATGGTCGGCGATTTCGTTCCCCCATCAGTTAGTTTGAGCCCGGCAAGGCTAGGTTATATGGCACGAATTTGGTATGGGATGCCTTAGATAAGGTAAAGTTGATTCAGAAGCGGCTTCGCACAGAATAGTCCAGGCAGAAGAGTTATGTGGATCAGAGAGCGTGTGATTTGTAATTTATGGTGCGCGAGAAGATACTTTTGAAAGTCTTGGCGATGAAGGGTATCATAAGGTTCGAAAAGAGGGTCAAGTTGAGTCTGAGGTTCATCGGTCCATTCAAGGTTCTGGAGCGAGTTGGTGAGGTTGTATATAGGCTTGCCTTGCCTCCTAGTCTATCGGGAGTTCTTATGATATTCCATGTTTCTATGCTCCGGAGGTACCATGCCGTTAAGTTCCATCTTTTGGATTACAGCACAGTTCCGCCAGTTGAGATCTTGGGTTATGAGGAGGAGCTAGTTGCCAGTGTTGACAGATAGGTCCACAAGTTGAGGTCTAAGAAGATTTCAGAGTTGAAGGTCCAGAGGATAGGTCAACTAGTCAAGGAGGTGACTTGGAAGACTAAGGAGGATATGCGGAGTAGATATCCTCACTTATTCAGCAGTTCAGGTATAATTCTAAATCCGTTCGAGGACGAACGTTTGTTTAAGAGGTGGAAAATGTAATGACCGGATCAGTCATTTTTATTTCTAGATTCCCGTTCCCTTATTGAAGACTTCATGTATTTTCTTTTCCTAATTTATTAATTCAGGGGATGGTTGGTTTTGATTTGAAAATGTTCTGGTTGAATCCGGAACACTTAATTCCTTTATAGTGGCCTATGGTGGACAAGTTTGACATGAGTCAATATATTGAGTAAACGACCTTGCAATTTGGATTTAAAGATCCCAATAAGTTTGTATGTTGTTGGACTCGGGCGTATGTTCAGATTGAGTTTTAGGAGGACTTGAAGCGTTTCGGCGCTTATTGTTAGAAGTTGGTATCTTGAAGGTTTTAGAGTTTTCTAAGTTTGATTGAAGTAGACTTTGGTTTTATCAATGTCCGTTTGGGATTCTGAGCCTTAGAATAGGTTTTATAGCGATTTAAACTTGTGTGTAAAATTTGGCGTCATTCCGAGGTATCTTGGTATGATTCGTTGCGTTCGATGTTAGTTAGAAGAAGTTTGAAGTTTAGAAGTTAATTAATATGGTTTTGAGGTGCGGTTCTTGGTTTCAATGTTATTTTATGTGCTCCAAGACTTTGAATAGGTCCGGATTGTGTTTATGGACTTGTTAGTATAATTGGACGGGGTCCTGGGTGGCTACAGTGAGTTTAAAACGACCCAGAGCAAGGTTGAAGTTGGCAGATTTTGCTGGTTCTAGTTTTGTTCTTCGTGAACACAGCAGGAGGCACACGTTCACGATGAAGGATTTGAGCTAGAGGCCATTTTGTGCTTCGCGTTCACGCTAGGTGAGCTACGTTCGTGGACGCTTAGGGCAGTGGTGCTACACATTTGCGAGAAGGAAGTCGCGTTCGCAAAGAAGAAGCTAGGACTGGAGGTTGACCTTCATGTTCGCATAGGTACGGTCGCGTTCACATAGGGAAGGTTAGGTAAAGCATCACATTCACAAAGCCGTTCTCACGTTGACCGAGCCTCTTTACCTTGAGTTTTGGCGGGATAATTGATTGTCGATAAAAATTATGTTTTCCTTGCATTCCTATCCTTGTGATCGATAATTCGGGACCAACTGCATTTTCATAAACAATTCATCACTAATACATATTTTCGGAAATTTTATTTTTCTGGATATCCAGATGTTATCCAAGGTGACTTGAACAAGGCATCAAGGCAAAGAGTAAAGGCCAAATGAGGAATAAAAGGCATGGACCAACCTTCCCCTTAAAACTCACGATTTCTTTTTGGATGCAGGCATAACAGACATGACAAGCATGTCCATAAATACATAACAAGAAGGCTATCCTCGCTGAAAGAAGTCACCAAGCACAAACACGTCAAGCTAAGGATCACTTTCCCTCTCACATTTAATTGTTGCTTTCTCTACATGAGGCTAAGCATTCCCTCCATTATTGCATATGGCTAAACGCTGTCTTTCCTTGCATGAGACTAAGCACTGTCTCCATTACATTGCATGAGGCTAAGCATTGCCTCCATTTTTGCATAACGCTAATGCTGCCTTTCTTTGTATGAGACTAAGCACTGTCTCCGTTACATTTACATGAGGCTAAGCACTGCCTCCATTATTTCATAAGGCTAAATGCTGCCTTTCTTTGCATGAGACTAAGCACTATCTCCGTTACATTTGCATGAGGCTAAGCACTGCCTCCATTATTGTATAAAGCTAAATGTTGCCTTTCTTGCATGAGACTAAGCACTATCTCCGTTACATTTGCTTGAGGCTAAGAACTGCCTCCATTATTGCATAAGGCTAACACGCTGCCTATCGCTGCATAGGGCTAAGCATTTCCCTCATTACTTGCATAGGGCTAAGCACTGCCCTCATCATTACATTAGGCTAAACGCTGCCTTTCTTTGCATATGGCTAAACACTGCCCTCATCACATACAAGGCTAAGCGCTTCTTTATCTCGTTCTCGCAATGCATCCGTGCATTTCTTGCGCTAAAACATCGCCACATTGTTTGAAGGTATCATAGTCTGAAGGCATCATCCTCATAGCCTAAAGACATCATGCCATGGCCGGAGGATCTCTTGAAACTGCATATCATTATTCAAAGGCGTCATAGTCCAGAGGCACCATCCTCATGACCCAGGGATACCATTTCATGGTCTGTGAATCCCATATCATACGCTTTATGGCCCAGGACGTCATGTTCTAAGGACATCATCCTCATCGTCCAAAGACAACTCTCATGGTCCGAAGGGAATTTGCATCATGTTTAAATTTTTGCAATAACCCTATATATTCGCGTGCATCGTGTCTTAATTTTTGCAGGTAACTCGGGAGGTAACCGTTCTACAAGCGGGAGCAAATCTGGATCCGATTTCCGTTCACAATGTTCACATCCTTTGACTATCTCAAACGTAGCCAACAACCGTCAATTTATTACTCTTTGTTCCATAACCGCCCGATCATTTATCTCGAATATACGTAACATTGAAATTCACATTCATAGCTCCACCTGAAATTATCCGTTAATCATGAAACCATCCTATACAAAAGATCTTTCCTCAAAACATACGACCATTCTTGTAATAACTCCGTCGGTTTCATTCGCCGTTGGATCCAGAACTACACACGGCCTGATTCTCGTAACACCAGGGATATATAGGCAACTCAGGAACTAGGGTTCCGTCCCCCTTTTTTTGAAAAAAACATACATCATCCTCACTCATTTCAGACAAAATTGGTCATCATTTTCTTTACCAAACAACTCTTTCATCATTCCTAGGTAAAAAGGGCAGCTGTTGATACCCAATTTTGCCCTCATATTTTATAAATATTGTAATATTTTTCAAAATATTATTTTTTGCATCATCACCAATTTACAAGAGTCATATAAGTACTTTCTATTTTTTCATAATTAATAAGGATTTAAAATTGAGTTTATTGCATTTAAATTGTTCAAATATTCATTGATTGCCCTTTCAAATTATTTTATGATAGCTTAATCATCCAAATTTATTATTTACACCCGCATATATGTTTTATAATATTTTTAATTTATTTCATATAATTAAATTTTTTACTTTTAGCTATTTATATAATTTTGCAACAATAGCCTATATTCTATAGATAATTTTATTATTTACATTGTTATACTAAAATAATATTTTTATATTTTTATAGTGTTGGGATATTATTTCAATCCTTTTACTGCATAAGTAATATTTTTATTATTTGAAAAGTAATTTTATAAATTAATTTAAACAATTTTCGTATATATAATTTCTAGCCCAATTCTAAGCTAATTTCAGATCAATTACAGGCCAAAACACTTAGCCCGCTTCATTTAAATCCTTAGCAGCCCAACCAAATGACGTGTTACCTTCAACCCGTCCCGTTTCATGTTTAATCTTTGCCGTTGATCTCAAATGATCAATGACCCATAATGAACCAGCCATTCTCCTTATATCTCCCTAACCCTAGAGACAAATCCCCTACCCAGTCGCCTCCCTTTTCTTTCTTCTCTCCTCCTCCATCCTTAAGAAACCCTATCCGCCCTCCCCAATCTTCTCCAAATCCGATCAAATCATGAATTCCTTCTATTATCTACAAGATTATGGTGTTACTTAGTGCTTGACCTATTTTTGGAACATACCAATCTCCGAATCAAGAGAAATCGGCTTCACCGTTCGAGATTTCAACAATATTTCATCTGTATACACTAAGTACCAGGCTATATGGGTCCGATTCAGTGAGATTTTTGACTCTTTGTGTTCTCCTTTTGAAATAGGGTTTACACAATTTTTTCCTAAATTGATTTTGAGTGATTTTTCATGCTTCTCTTTCCTTATTTGTGTTCGATTGACTATATTTTCTCTTGTGTGTGTTGATCTTTACTACTATATAAACCCCTTCCCCATTTCCCCTAAAAAAACAATTATTAGTGGACTACTGTTACTACTACTATTACTCTCTCACTTTCACTCATTCTACTATTCTAAAACTTGAGACCTTGGCTAGCTGAAATCCAAGGTCACCGGAATTCAACTGTTGCTCCTTTCTCAATATGAGCACTGCCCGAGGATCACTTGAAACCCTTGGGAACTCTGACGCACTGAGATTCTGGGAGTCCTGTTGTTATCTCTTAACTACTACGAATTGAGTTGCTGCTGGAACTTAATTTTCTCATTTTCTTGTTCGTTAATTTGCAACTGATGGTACCTTGACTCTTGCAATTCTATTTTCTTTACTTGTATCCACGCTCTGAATATCCATGTTGTTCGAACTTTGTGAACCAATATGACTTCAATGTGGTGTTATCTTTGTTTGCAATCCTATCCACCTTGAATTTAGTCCACGGTCCAGAATTTTCTAGCCTTTAAACATGCCTAAATCCTAAATTTGGACATCGGATGTGTAACTTCTGATCATCTTGAACCTGCTTAGTCTATTATGTTTATGTATACACGAGTTTCCTATGTTTGTTGCTTGCCCATATTCATGCCTTGCTTTGGATTCCTGTGTTGAACTCTTAGGGCACTAATCCATGCCCTGAAATTATTCGACTGTACTTCTCCACACTAAGTTATTCATGCATAACTTGCTACCACTACTAGAAAATAAACCTATTGCATCAATTATTTAGCAATAGTTACATAACCCTTGCAATAGATGGTCTATTGCAAGGGTTACAACCGTCGCAATAGCCGCTTGAGCCTATTAAGACAATATTAAAACTAAACCGACACATTAGTACCACAACTGATGCCACGTACCTCTCTACGGAGACAATTTTGTAAAATAACTCTGTGGGGATAGTTCTGTGTAAAAAAGAGGATTTAATTTCCCTCCATTATTTCACTAAACCCGCGAATGCTCCTTTTATAATTAAAAAATAATTCCAAAATTACACGTATCAAATCAAAGTAAAAGAGGGTCTTCTACTTTTCTTTAGTTCAATGAGAAAAGCAGCTCAAATCAAAAACCCTCTAAAGCTTCTTCAAGAGCGAAAATTGGCTCCATATGCGAAGGAATTCGACCAGTCAAAGTAAAAGAGGGGTATTCTTCTTTTCTATTCAGTTCATTGAGAAAAACCCTCTAGTGAAGCTTCTTCAAGAGGAAAAAACGGCTCCACATCTAGCGAGATTTCGACCAGCGAAGGCTTCGACCAATATTGCTCTCTACCACGATAGGTCTGCGTGCACTCCTCCATGGCTTATAAGTTTCCTATCTCTAGATTTTCCATTCAAGTGTTTTTGGAAAAGATTACAAAATACACAAATGGGTTTTTATGAAGTTACTATCTTTTGTTCTAATTTATGTTTGGTTTTTAATTTTGGTGTGGTTTAAAGTTCGTATCTCAAATTTGGTGAAGATTTGAGTTTTCCGTGAAAAAAATCGATGATAAAAAATTAAAGAAGATTGCTTAAATTTTGGATTTTAGTAAAATTGGAGTTTGAGAAACTGGGTTTCAATTCTTTGAGCCAAAATTTTATTCGAAGTTTATTCTGTACTGATTATTGAGTTTACTGCTGTTTGGGAGGAATAAAAGTGACAAATACCCTTCAAAACTCCATTGTTGAGGTCGACAAAGTTCTAAAACTTAAATAGGGAAATTTAAAGTTGGGAGAGTTGGAGAGAATTGATGTATATATATATGGGGATTTTACTTTTGTGGTTGATTTTCTGGTTGTTTGGCTCTTGTGTTCTAAAATGGGTGTTTTTTTTATGCATAACCTAAAAATTGTATTAAAACTATCCTAGTGAAAATACAGCCACAAAGAACTAGCCCTTTAAGCTCGTAAAAAATGATGTCGTCCCATTGCATGAGAACATAAGCTCATATTATTTGCCCTGCCCAGTTTTGTTGAATAGCCCAAAGATGTTAATATCTGCTGCTTGCACCTATAGCACTATTCCATATGAACTCTAGTCCTAATCTGATAATTGGGTACATAGTCTGCTTTTTGTTGTATCACAGTTACTGTCCTTGTGTTGTTGACGTGGGATTTATCATACTGCATCATTACCATTTCTAGTATTAAATATATTCTCCCGGTCAAAGTTGCATAAAAACCAATACTCCATTCTGCTCCTAAATTTGAAAGCAACCGCTTCCCGTATTTGTGTTCTTGCTCTATATTTTCTATCATTTTCGCATGCTCTCCTTCTGTGTGTTGCTTCATTCTTTGCTTCAAAATTCTTCTGAGTTGTCCTATAGTTATGTCGCAGTGAGATAAGTACCCAATTGGAATCAATTGTTTCCAAAAAATATTGCCAAGATTGCCATGTCAAATGTCCTGTCCAGCACTGCAGCAACATGTGGATTTGATGTCGATTGTCTTGTGCTTTCCTTAGTATATCCTTTGAACTCTGTGTATGGTTACTCCTTTGGAATATCAGATAAGAGTACTACATTGAGATTATGTGTCTCAAAGTAGACTTTTTACACAAAATTCTGAGCCAAATCCAGTACTTTGAGTATTCTTTCTTGTAACTCTGCTGGGCATCAATATCATTGCATCCCATATTTGCTGCTATGCTTGTGCTCGTCCATGATTCCCCTCCAATGGAATGAGTACTAAGAAGTACTACTACCACCAATTGAAAGTTTGTCAATAGACAAGGCATAGCTACAGTAAAGTTCCTTGCAAAGAAGAAAACCATGTTAGTTAAAAAATTTATTTCCATGGTCTCTTCCCTAAGGATTTGACCATGGAAAATGATTGTGAGATCCTCTTCATAACCAAAGTGTTCTCCCTTGTATTTTGCCTGGCTCACTGTATCTTCAGATGGGCTAGCGAGATTTGTTTTCCTAATCCCACGCATAGCTAGGTAGCCCATTGTGTTCCAGTGTTGAGTGCAACTGTTACAACATATATGACAGCAATGTACATATCTGCTATCCCGCATACTGTAACATATTAAATGCCATCCATATGTTAATTGTGGAAGCTTATACATACATACCCACTGAAACATGAGTTTATTCGTCAGTCCATGTTGGTGTAACCATGAATACTACAATTGTAGCTTACTAGAACAGGGATTACTAATTGTTGATTTACTTTTGTGTCTCATTGGATAAATGAGTAATGGAGATAAAAGTTGGATGAGTCTTCGAAGATCCACTGATGAGTATATTCGTGGTGTGAATGATTTTCTTGATAAAGCGTTTGAACGATCTTCCCAAGGAAATTAAATCAAATGTAGTCGAAGTATGATATTCCTGATGCTGCAAAAACATGGACTTTATTTTCAATTGGAAATGCTTGGAGAAGGCATAAAAGTCAACTGAAGAAAGATCATTATGATGTCTATCAAAATGATGAAGTTCGAATGACAAAAAGGCCCGATTATATACCAGAATATCAATTTAAAGAACTCCTCAAATATTGGAGTTCTGATAAACTACAGGTAAATATAAACCATGGTCTTGACAATAGATACAACAAGTATGATTTTATACCACAATATTGTTGTTAGTTTAACACTTTCTTTACATCTCTTTTATCCAAGTAATTTACGAAGTTGTAATCGATTAACTTACAATAATAGCCCATGTCCATCTTTTGATTTGATATTGGAAATATTTTGTAAATTTAAAGTGATATATGATCTCAAGGTAAAACAGATTAAATTGTGGTAATCATATACTGACATGTAAAGTAAGATTAGATTATGCTCTGCTACTCCTTTGTTTCAATCTGTTATCTTAAGAATTGTAGGAAACTAATATCAGGAGTTTCTTTCAATGGTCACAAGTTGTTGCAAATTATGTTGTTCTATATTGGTTTATAGTGTACAAAATTTTACCATGCTTAAAAAGCAAAACTTAGCAGACTAACAGACCACTAATTACAATTTTGTTAGTTGGGATTTGATGAAGTTTTCAAGTTTATGTGGGAGTTCGGTATTTGGGTTTAGTATAATTATCAGAAAATGTTATAGGCTGGAGCTTTCTGATAAGAAAATGCCGTTTCTAGAAAATGTTATTTAGATATATTGTATTGACTCATTTTATTTGCAGAGATCATCCGAAATCAATAAGGAGAATCGAAAAACGTTGATGGATCCACACACTGCTGGCAAAATAAGTTTTGCTGTAATCCGTAATAAATTGGTGTGTACTCTTATTTATTATTATATCTATTGTGTTTTTTAAAGATCTCTTATATCCATTTTCATGCGACTAGAAAAAAATAAAGGAATCAGTATCACTTAAAGAGATGTTTGTGGCCACAAGAGCAAGAAAACCTGGGCGTTTGTACTAGGACTCAGACGAATATACAACTAGTAAAATTGTACGAATATCATCTATTTGCAAGTTTTAGATGAGATCATTTTATTTATTCTTCTTCCTTATTTTTTATTTACTTTAATTCTTTTGTTGAATTTTGCTTTGTTAGGCTGAAATGGAAAAAATTGAAACACATCAAAGTGTAGATGGCAGTCAGTCTGTTGATGCATTTTCATCTGTCACGGGTCCTGAACATCCTGGACGTTTAAGATTATATGGACGAGGGGTTACAAAGACTACTTTGAAAGGAAAAGTGGGCCATTTCGAGCCGACTTCAAATGCCACAAATGATACAGTGCAAGAAATGCAAGAAAGGATTCAAAAGATGGAGGAACAAAAGAGAACTATGCGATAAGAAATTACGGCAGATGTAATTGCTCAACTTCAGCGTGCAGGATTAATTAATCCAAACATACTAGCAACATTGTCTGTTTCGTCACTAGGAGAAGCTACCTCTGCTAATCAACCGATCCGTTGACCATCTACAGGTAGCAACAATCAAGGATAGTATCATTTTTTTCCCAGGCGAAAATTCATATTTTAGCAACTGTAGAGTTGCTTATATTTGTTAATATATGTATTAAATTTTACTGTGGTTTGAGTTTTCCATATTGGAGTCTAGATTGCCGTTGATTCTTCTTCTTATTCTTTTTCTTTTTCTTTTTCTTTCTAAACGTCCAAAAAGCACCGAAATGCTGGCGAATTTTTTTCAGAAAAATTCTGCCCAATTTTATATCCTTTATTCTTAGTTTTTAAATTCCGCTTCACTTGAAAAAAGCAAGCGCTTCGCTTCTGAGCAGCTTTGTTCTTGAGTAGCTCTCCTTATTTTGCTCCAGCTTCTCATGTCTGCCCAAAAGTAAGCTTTGTTTGCTCCAGCTTCTATTACTTCTTCAAATGATTCCAGAAAACTAAAGGTCCCATTGTGGTTGTCACTCATCCTACCAAGAATTTTGATAAAACTGGGCAGTGTTGATTGATGAAGTGTATGCTACGGTCGATAAAACTGGTCAGTGTATGCTATGGTTGATAAAACTGGGCAGAGTATGCTATGGTTGAACAAAACCACAACGTTTGCCTATATGGTGTATCCAAATAAATGTTTCTATATGCTTTCTGGAGGTGGAAATGCTCCCATTAGTTTTTTGTGCTGAAGCAGTTGTTTCTGCCTGTGATGACTTCCGTTCATGTATCTTTTCTAAAAGAATATGCTTCTTTTTCATGTATTTTTTGTAATAGAAGCTGCTTGATCTGTCATTTTCTTTATTAAAGATGTGGGTTGTGGATTTTATAAGGTTCCTTAGATCAGCAGAAGGTTTTTTGGGTTGTTGAGGTATATGTACTTCATTATTTAATGTTGCACTATGTCACCTTTTATGTTCTGAGGTAGTCTGGTCTTCCTGCTTACTGACCCATGATGGAAATAATAGCAATGTTTGGCTTATACTAGTTGCTACACATTAGCTGAGTTGACTTAAAGCAAAATAGTGTAACCAAAAACATTTATTCTGAATTAAAGACAAAGTGAGCACCTTTATTCTGAATTAAGGAATCCAGAATCAGTTGGTTCCCCAAGTAGGATTCCAACCTACGACCCGTCGACAGAAAATTTGATTAAATCATTTAGAAGTAAAGAGGTAACATGGATTCATTTCTTCTCTAACTCAATGATGTTAACAATTCTAGAAATGTAAAATAATGAAGTCCCATATTTAAAGTAGAGTGATACTATCAAACATATTGTTTGCAAATGAAACTCCCGTCTCCAGTACATAAATGCCTGCCTAGCACATTCCCGTGGTACTATCTCCCTTCATTTGTAGCAAGCAAAGAGTGTTGAGCTCCTCTTCGAATCCACATAGAAACAGGAAGTTAAGGAATGATGAAGTCAGACGAGCAACCAAGCCATCAAGATTTAAGAAAACATGAATGAGAACAAGTACCAACTAGAGTAGTGTTTGGGTGGACAAGAACTTCAAGCCATTGAGGATAATTGGACAGCAATGGCACAACTTAAGACATTTTCTGAATGTGTAATTGATGCAATCAATAAAATGAACATTTCGGGGTCCGAAAAGGAAAGAATATTAAATGAATGGATGCATTACTCAAGCTATGAAAAGTGTCTTTCACTAGAACAAGGCAGGGAAATTGCAAAGATTAGGCCTTTCTAATATTTTCTTTGACTGGGATTTGCAAAGAACTAGAGAAGGGTTTTATAGGTTTAATCATATTTTTATACTGGGTATACTGGGTATGTTGTTGTTGGTAAGTAAGTATGAGACTGTGTATTTGTCAATTTGTTTAATCTTACCACGTGTCATGACATTAATATACATATATCTTTAAATAAAATCCTTTTATAAAACTTTTGCTAAATTGTTTGTTTTTGATTATTTGTAGGTGGAGAACTTGAAGTAGGCGACAAAAGTGATGAAGATCTTACTTAGGAGTATTAGGTTGACTCATGATGAAACTATACATATGCTGTAGAAATATTTTATTTTTGTACACTTTGGAAACTTATGTGTTCCAATTTACTGGCAGATGTTGCTATATATTTTGCTTTTATGGATATTACACCTATTATGGATTCTGATTTTGTTTAAAAATGGATTTCTCTCGTAAATTATATATATTTCAAGGTATGTTACATTGTTGGTTTGTTTAACTGTTGCAATAGAGATATGATAAGCATTGCAGTAGCCCAGAAAATAACCGTCGGAATACATCAATATAACCGTTGCAATAGCATGAGCCATAAATCACATAAGCCAAAAGTGACCGTTGCAATAATATAACGTAACCATCGCATTAGCATTAAGTAACCACTGCAATAGTATAAAATAACTTTAGCAATAGCCTGAACAACAATTGATAATGAACTCTATTGCAATAGTTTTTAACCCTTCAATAGAGTAAAAAAATCGTTGCAACATCATTCAAAGAATAACCGTTGCAACAGACCATCTTGTACATCGTTTATTAAACCGTTACACAGAACCGTCGCCATAGATCTATTGCGACGATACTTGTTGTAGCGGCTGCAAAACCGTCGCAATATCTCTATGGCAACGGTTAATTCCTTCTGCAACGATTTTGGAACCGTCACGACAAGTCTAATTTCTAGTAGTGTACTTGTTTCTAGTAGTGTACTTGCTTACTTTCTTAAAATGATCATGTGTATGTGAATTCTGAACTCTTCAGACAAGCATGATTCTTTGCAACTTCTGAACCCCAACCCTTACTCTAGTTGCATGATTTACTACCATCTTGTTCTGCAGACCCATGCCTGCTAGTGCTAGGTTTGCTCAGAGTTTAATGCTTGAGGAAATCTTTGATATGTATAATTGAACCTGCTATATGTGATTTACTTGCCTTCTCAGAATCAAGTACTTGCTTATTAGTTGTCATGCTGAGTTTGTGATACTGTTGATCTTAAATTTTCTTAATAAGTTTTCTTATTAGCACTTCTGCTTGCCATGATATAACCTACCATTCTTTGTTAAGTTTTGCCTTGCATCCTTATGCTGAGGTCTTCTTGTGAAGACTACTATTTGTGTCTGCCTCTCGAGCATATCATTGATACTTTTTAATCTTCTTAGAATAAATTCATGACCCTATCTACTTTTAACTCTCATGCTTGGTCTCTTTGCTTTATAAATTCTTGTTTTGCCAGACTCCTGTAAGTAATCATGTGTATCCTAAGAAGCCTGATACTTTGAACTTGCTTGCTAATCTGAAACCATGTGCATGTCCATTCTATGTATTTTGCATATCCTCTGCATCTTAGGTGTCTTTATATGACGTTCAATTGTGTGCCTTGTCCTTGGGATTTTTAGAATTCTTGCTCCTTCTAGATGTAGTATTAAGGGCCAAATGTGTGTATGCTCCTCCTTAGAATTTGAGTCATCCTAAATGATTTCGTATGCATGAGTTGCCATTTGTGTCTTCATTAGCTGTAATTGGTAAAAGATGGGCATGAGAAGTGTTTTTTTGTTGGGCATGGGCTGCTGAATCTGATTCTTGGTACCGTGGTTTTGAGCACACTGTCTGCGCCTGGGGTGTGGGCCTGTCCGAGTTTTAAAGCCAATGTGAAGGCCCAGAAAGCATCGCTGGCTTATTTTGTACTTATGTTGGAGATGTAGTTGCTGTAGTTGTTTAATTATTCTATTTGGGCCTATAATAATATATAATAATGGATAATGGGGAAGTAATGAAAGTGGGGGGGGGGGGGGTGAGGCTGGGATACTTTAATTTTTACATAAAAAGGTAGAGAACATGTCTATAGGGTCTATGTGCTCTATTTGCTGTTTTTGTTTAGCATACTTTATTTCTGTACACCTATAGAAATCATGCTTCCAAGAATAACACACACTTCACTCAACCTGTCTAATACTTTACACCATTCAAAATATGTTAGTTTAAGTATTTGCTTCCATGCCTCCTACCGTACAAACCTAGACAGCATGCCTATAAGATGCAATAATACATACATGCTTTGTTAATCCTGATACCATGTCTATAGGACTTCAACTAATCAATCAATCGCTTCTATTACTTTTAGTACACTGCTAATCTTTATATTGTGACTATAGGATCTTAATCAACTAGTCAATTATTGATTTTACTTTATTGTATTGCCACACTTAAATGACATGCCTATAGGGATAAAGTATTAAAAGATCAGATTTGATTAGAAATCATGTCTATAGGAGACTGTCATCTGCCTAAGTAGCATGTATTTAAAATCAGCGCTATTAATTCTGAGCTTTCAGACAATCATCACCTCATTGTGAGAATAATTAGAGATCATGCCTATTGTACTTACAATACATTTAATCTGCCAATACGTTAGTCTAAAGTTGCAATGCTGCCTATGCAATATTGGAAATCAGAATCACATGGAGACCATGTTTATATGACTTAGTGACTATAACGTGTGCTAATTTGGAACTGTCTGCCGCCTAATGTATGAATCCGCATGCGTGCAATTTTCTACTTACGTGAGGAGGCCAACTTGAGCCATTTATTGATTTTATGTGAAGTCCTATATGTTTTTGAATGCGCGTCTAGTTTTATCATTTTTGAGCATCCTATGTAGAGTCTAGAACCACCCCAAATAGCAGGTCCAAAGCCTCCTAGACCATAGGCAAGGGACGGGCAGTGCCCGCATAGGACACGACCTAGAATTGAATCAGAGCGCCTCTAGTTAAACAACTTTAACATAGTAATCGGGTAGTAGGAGATGATAGTATGTGCCCGCTGAATAATATGAGCAACCCCTACCTTAAGGGAGTTGCGAAATATTATTTATGTTGCACGGGGTGATCCTTTCGAGTAAAAAACTTATGACCCCCTTCCTTTATATGTTTATTATTCACACCTAGTCATCGGATATAGAACAATTAAGTTTTACCTTGCAACCTCTAAAGACTGTTATAGATTATCTATATAGTTTAATTGTTGCCTCATTTTCTCTTGTTCATAATAGAACCTTCAAATTCCTTGTCTTTCCTCACTTAAATTATCACTTAGGACAATTGTAATCCGATAATCCTACATAGTGTAAACTTTGGCCAGGAGCCACAGTTGGGGACCTGGAATCGTGCCTAACCCATTTTCTTAGAGGTAATTTGAGCCCTTACCCGAACTTTGGTGATGTAGACTAGTTAAACAGAGTTATTTCTAAATAGGTTCCCTAACGCACCTTAAAATCGTTGGGTAACGACTCTTCTCTTTTAATGCCCATTTAAAAAAGTTGTCACATGTCAAAACCCGCTTTTGAGAGAAAAAGGGCCGCAACAAGACTATGGACAAAATTGTGAAAAGGGCTATGACTTCTTTGCAATCATCCTCAACTGACATGTCTGATGATGATGAGGAAAGTGATGAAGATGATCAGTCACTGACGGCCAAAGAAGAAAGTTATTCAAAACTTGAAGATATCTTGGCATTAATGGAAAACTCGGACTCTTATGTTGATGATGAAGAAGAACCTGTGGTAAGCTTTCATGAAATCAAAGGTCAAATTCATAATTACTCTAAAAAGAAATTGATTTCCTTGCCTGGTGTTCTAATTGATGCATACCAAAAGATTTCTGCTTAAAAGGAATGACTAATGAATGATTATGCATCTCATAGGTTTGACAATAAAGTCCTAGAAGTAAGCAAGGAGACCTTGAAATTTTCATTATTGATCTAAAGAACTAGGTTCTTATACTTGAAGATGAGAAAGCATCCTTAGAAATTACGAATAAAAATTACTTGATGCTCTTACTAAGAGTAAGGACATAACCACAAATATTTAGGAGAAACTAAAAAGTGAATGAAAGAGAGTTAACACAACTCTCCTAGTTGAATCTAAAAAGGGTAAGGTGGTTCAAGAGAATTTGGATAAGGCTAAGTATGTAGTAGAAAGAAATTACAAATGGATTAGATCTTCACAGATAATGTTTAAGTCGCATGAAAACCACAATAGCAACAAAAAGGGTGTAGGACATAATAAGGCTAAAACCTCATATAATTCACAAAGCAAGTATGTTGATATCCTTGACAATAGCCTATGCACACACTATGATAATAATGGACAATTCAAAGAAACATAGACAACTAGAATCAAAGCAAATCTTAAGAATATCGCATATGTTGAGAAAAGAAAAGTTATTAGACATGGTTCTTCCTGGAAAAGTGAAAGATTACCAGGATGGACTAAAAAGAATGTGATTCATCTTTTTTTCTCAAAGAAAGGGACACAAGCTTATCTGGGTTCCTAAAGCTAACTCCTGAATATTATGGCAGACTAAGGTGAGATGAGGCAAGAACTGTTGGTACGTGAATAGTGCTAGCTCCCGCCATATAACTGGAAATAGAGATAAGTTTCTCTCATTGAGAGCCTACCAAGGAGGTAATGTGGGATTTGGAATGGCAAAAAAAGGTAATTGCCATGACCCTAGTTTCCATCCTTCAGATGTCGTGATGTCACCTAGTCTCTATGACTAGGTAAGTCTAACAAATAAGACAACATGACAGAAATAAAGACTGGAAACATGATATAAACTAATAAGTCTCATAAATATCTCAAAACTGAATCACAGCAACTGTAACACCTCAATATTTTAAAACTATTCTTGACCTTGAGTACGAGTGTAGACATTAAAATGGACCCTCAAGTGACTTTAGTAACTTGTAATTTTATTTGTCTTATTGGGTTACATACGACGTGTACCTTAAAAATAGTAAGAATAATATCATAATTATAAAATACACATTTTTCGTGCGTGTGAGTGTGTGTATACATATTATATGTATACTCTTAGATGCAATATTTATTTAATGTGCGTTAAGAAAATACATAGATGGAATGTATATGTGCGCACATACAGAAAGAGCAGTAAAAATAATAGTGTATCATGGGCTCCACTTCCATTTTTATACAAGGGGTAAATAAAAGGATATTTACTAGGCCAAAGTTTGGCAATTAGAAAAGAGAGAATAACGTATTTATTCCCATAAAATAATTGACTTCTTTCATCATTAGGTTATTCATCCTAAGTTATAAACTAATTACACCCCAAATATCTAATATTATGGTGGCGGCGCTTCGACAGATTTGAAGGAGAGACTAGTTAAACAACTAAGCCAAGCCTATATTTCTGTGGGGATTCTACTTTGGAAAAAGGAAAAAAAAAGGGCGAGACAACAATGGTACAGAAGCTAAAATTACAACAGATTGCTTCAATTGAGAAAGCAAGCATTTAGCCTTATTGAATACATGAAGCAAAAAAAAGAATTGGAGAAAGTATTGTTCAGCAATAAATTTAATGCTTAAGTTGGATTCTTTTGTCTTTATATCCAATAGCAAGATGTGGTATAAGTTGGGACAAATTTTCTTCGTGGGTTTTGGACTGGCAGCGTAGTGGGTTCGTGAACAAGAGCTTGAACCAGTAAACTTTCTTCTGGTAATGGAGAAGTGTACAAGATCGTAAATAACCTTTACGTTTTCTTCGAGATTGATTATTGTGGAACGTGTTAGTGATCAAATTCAGATTTGTTTAACACTAAGGCTTTGTGATTGAGACTACGAGAGACTGTTTGATTTTTGTCTTGGACGCTACAAGACCGGGGGACTTTCCGTTTGCGAGGTTAATCGGAATAGATATGGAAGGATGATATTTGGAGATCGATTCGAGAGGCTAAGGCGTCGCGAGCTAGAGATTTCGTCGGTTCGAGGTTAGTAATAAATGTAAATGCCGTGTTGAGGGTTTGAAACCTCGAATTTGCACAATGTAGTGCTATGTGAGGTGACTTGCACGCCGGATAACGGGCGTGGGGTAGAGCACCGTCGAGGATTGTGACTTGGTCCGTCCCGCTTAATAAAATTACTACCTAATTGATTGTAGTTTTGTGGTATCCTTATAAAAATGGATTAATTGTCATAATTGGGCTTCGTGCCAACTACTTGAATCCTTCAGGGATTTTTTACTGGTTTCTTACCCTATTTCTAGATATTGAACTCAGTCCTGGTATTTAACACTGTTTTGTAAACTCAGCCATTTTTCTAGAAGCAGAAACTAAAGTAATATTTTTAAATAAAGTCTGGGCTGAATATTTTTATATTATTCTGCCGAAAGGCTTATGTGATGTTGAATTGAGTATAGGATCGGACTGCACTCCGCAGTGGTATGATAATGATATTGATATGAGGCCGAGGGCCTGTTTGATGCCTCGATATGGCTTATTATTGCGCTTGGNAGCCCAGAGTAAATTGGAAGAAGTAAAATCAGTCAGCAATGGTTGAATTGGTATAATGGTGGCAACGATTACTTCCTTCAACGTGGTAAGTTATAAACATGATTACAGTAATGTGTGTGAGGTTTGACGGTTGCCGTAATTGATACTATTTAGAGGCTTTCGAGTATTATGGCCTATTACGTGCAGATGGATCCCGGAAGAGTTATGGTGGTTTGGACCACTACTTGAGGTTGGTATTTTCTGCGGTTATGAGAATTTAGTCANGAATTTAGATATTTAGAGTAAGCTGGTATTATCTTCAGCGTCACCTGAGATCAGTGTCATGAGTAAGAGGTTTTGTGTATTGACTTGCGGATCCTTGATTCGCTTTGCAGTATTTGTATGGCCGGTGGTATGGATGTGCAGACTTGTTACCTGGTACAGAAGGCCATGTGAGCATATCCCATGGAAAGATTGTATATGTGTGACGTGTAGTCACCTAATTGATTGAGGATTTAAACCAAGTATGGAGATTGTGGTACTATCGCTAATTGAGAATTTATGCCTGAAGAGCGCTCGATTCATTTGGTTGTGGAATGTGGTAGGTTGTTCCGGATTGGACGGTTGTTCTTGTCTGTTATGGGAAAAAAGGGGTTATTATGGACCCAAGAAAGATTATTGGCCTAGATCGGTACGATCAGAATCGGCTTGAGGTCTGTGAATGGATTTAAATATGAATATGGGCTCTATATCAGGCCGGATGTGTTCATTTCAGCATAGCACTCCTTATGGAAGAGTATTCGGACGTTGGATGTCATTTCGTCGTCGGCTATTTCATGTAATATTATATCGTGCCGTGTGAGTTGTGAAACGGCTTGATAATTCTCTTATGTGTTGAGGTTCCGCGTAGCGATGGTGTTATTGAGCAGGATGGCTCTTTAGATTCAGATCATATATCGTACCCCAGTTGTGCTTGAGTTTTGTAGCGTATGGCGCTATCAGTCTCCCCAGGGATGGTATTATGCACTTAGCGTGCTTGTGGCCGATATTCGGTATTTTGTAGTAATGAGCACTCTAGCTCGGTATGTATCTCCTTATATAGATTTTATGTGTGGATCGGGTGGCACGCCGCCACAGGTATGTTGATGGGATCGGGTTGCACGCCGCAACAGTGTGATGTTGAGTACAGTCCCCTACATTCTATTTTGTGTGTTTTGTTTCCCATTTTTTTAGGGAGGTTTATAACACCTTCTCGGTTGTCTAATTAGTTTCGTAGGTTGAGTAGTCCCTTCCAGAGTTCGTTTTCCTTATGTATCACGTTCGAGTCGGTAGCCTATTGGCACATAGTGGCATCATATGAGACATTTGGTCATGTCTGGAGTGGCTTATTGCCTGAGCAGCTCGTACTGGGTAAGACGAGATTATTGGATCCAGGATTAGTGCGATCGAATTATATGAAGTATATTAAAGAGCAAATACCATTATTTGGTTCAAAATGAGGTAATGGTTCTTGTTAGGAGTATAGCCTCAATGATTTGTTGACTCGGCAGTTGGTTATGAATTTCTACACGTTTCTTCCGTCGTGGCAGTATTGTAAGAGTTGGAACAAGACATATATGACATGGGGTGCATTGTGAGCATCATATTAGGGGAATGTCGGTTATTATGATCAGAGAATGTTATAATGGTCCTATGAATGAGGTGGTGCATGATGAGAATACAGCAAAGGCATGCAGTCATGTTCTGGTACCTCGTGTAGTGATTGATACGGTGTTGATATATTGGAAGCAGGCCTGGCAGAGAATTCCGGATGTTGGAATTGGGCTCTAAGTTTATTTGCTTGAATAAAAAGGGAATATCTTCAGAATTGATCGAGCTAATGTGCTCAACTGGGTTGTAGTAGCACGGGTAGGTGCACGAGGAGTTAAACAGTGATTTCGGACAACTCCAGCGTAGTTAGCACGTTCGAGGATGAACGTATGCTTAAGTGGGAGAGAATGTAACGACTTGACCGGTCGTTTTGAGCTCTAGCGCGACGTTCAATAGTTTGAGGCCATGAGCAGCTTCACTTCAGGTATTATGACTTATACATATGGTCGAAATTGAATTTCGGGAAGTTCGCAGTTGATTTGGAAAGAGAATACACATTTCGGAAGCTTTAAGTTGAAAGAATTGACTAAGATTGGATTTTTGAGTAAACGACCTCGGAATCGGGATTCGAAGGTTCTAGCAGGTTCGTATGATGATTTCAGACTTGGGAGTATGTCCGGATCGGGTTTTGGAAGACCCGGGAATGTTTCGGCACCTATTGTGGAAGTTAGCATTTTTGGAAGAATTTCATGAGTTTGGGTTGAAGTGCATTTCAGTGTTATCAATGTCCCTTTGGGATTCCGAGTCTAGGAATAGCTCCGTATGGTGATTCTGGTGTTGGGAGCGCGATCGGAAGTGAACTCGGAGGTCCGTGGGTCATTTTGGAGTCATTTGGCTAAAGATAGAAATTTGAAGGTTTTTGAGGAGTTTGATCGAAAGTGGACTTTTTGATATCGGGGTCGGAATCCAATTCCGAAAGTTGGAGTAGGTCCGTAATGTCGAATGTGACTTGTGTGCAAAATTTGATGTCAATCGAACGTGATTTGATAGGCTTCGGCATCGAATGTAGAAATTGGAATTTCTTAGTTTCATTAGACTCGAATTGGGGTGTGATTCATGTTTTTAGCGTTGCTTGATGTGATTTGAGGCCTCGACTAAGTCCGTGATACATTTTGAGACTTGTTGGTATGTCAGGACGGGTCCCGAGGGGCTCGGGTGAGTTTCGGGATGATTTCGGACCATTTCTAGGCCATTTTTAGCTGCTGGTTTTTGGCTACAGCAGCATGCTACGCGATCGCTGGGAATTAGTCGCGATAGAGATGAGTAAAGTGGGAGAAAATGGCTAGTGATTCGCGATCGCCGACGGACTTTCGCGATCGCATAGAGGAAAGTTTCTGCTGCACTGACCCGACTTTGGAAGCTTTTATCTCGCAATCTATAAGGAATTTGGAGATGATCCAAAAATAAAAGTTGTAGTCCTTTGTGTCTAGTTTTCAGAAAATTAAACCATTTGGTATTTGGAGCTCTGTACAAAAATTTATGGGTGGTACACTACAGCCTATCCAGGAAGAGTTTGGAAATTGCAAAGAAGAAATTTGTGTTGCACAGGGCTGGTTTTGAAAGCTTATATCTTGTAATCTATAAGGAACTGGGAGATAGGAAAAGCATGAAAGTTGTATTCCTTAGCGTCTAGTTTTCAAAAAGTTAAACCATTTGCAATTTGGAGTTTTATACAAAAAGTTATGGCCATTATACTAGAGACTGTCTGGAAGAGCTGGGCATTTGTTCTTCGCGGTCACGAAGGGCAAATTTTGGGCTGAGAAATGTTGTGCTTCACGATGCAAAGCATTTTCCGCGATTTTGAAGAGTAAATACCTGGGCAGAATCTATATTTCGAGGTTTCAGCCATTTTTAACATATTTGGAGCTATGGAGCTCGGATTAAAGCGATTTTTGAGGCGATTTTTACCATATGGATTGAGGTAAGTGTTCTATATCCGAAAGTAATTATACTTCATGATTCTATGGTTATATTCATCATTTATTTCATATTTAAATGGAAGAAATCAAGATTTTTGCAAAACTTTTCAAGAACGAAAATTCAAGATTTGGAGGTCAAGTTATTATCGGAATTTGGTAAAATTGGTATGGTTGAACTCGTATCGGAATGTGTTATCGGATTTTGTGAGTTTTTCGGAATTCGGGCACGTGGGACCGAGGGCGATTTTGTCAACTTTTCGAACGGAGTTAGGAATTTATCTAAATTGAATTGTTGTAAATATTAGAGTATATATTTATGGATTTTCTCATTTATTGGCTAGTTTTGGAGCGTTGTGCATCGATTTGCATCGTCAGAAGGGCTTGGAAGCCGATTTTGGAACTTCGGAGCGAGGTGAGTCTCCTTTCTAACCTTGTAAGAGGGAATTGTCCCCATAGGTGAATTAATTGGATATGTGCTTCTATGTGTGGGGGCTACGTACGCACGAAGTGATGAGAGTCCGTGCGTAGCTACTATTATGCTTAAGTCCGGGTAGTCTAGGACCCAAAAACATGCTTTACTTTTAATAATTGTAACCATATTGACAGTTTAAATTGCTTTAATTGCATCGAAGTGGTAAATGATTTTCTAAAAGAGTTAAACTTCATTTTCTCGACTTGTAAAAGAGAAATTGATACTTCCTTGAATAATTGTCTCTCTGATGAAGTTTTGATTGACTGTTTGAATGTGTGTTTCTATGTGTACCTGCGTCGCATGTATGATTCGCGAGCGGGGTGATTGTTTATTTATGTTTGACCGCGTCGCATGTATGATTCGCGAGAGGGGTAATAGCTGCATCTATGGTTCACACCATTCGACCTTCTGGCAGTGCACAGTTTAAATATTGTTGGATCGGGCCATACGTAGCAACTGCCGCCCCGCTTAATAGGAATAGGATGCACTTACCAACCGGTGAAAGGAAAGAGCGGGGTCAGCCATCGACAAAGGAATACCGAACTCTACCCGTGCGAGGCCTCGTCCTCGGCATGATTTGCGCATGCTTGTATTGCTTGCCTTGATATTTATAAATGAGGATATTGCTTCCCCGGATTGAGAATAAATGTATAAATGATGAAAACTAATTTGGAAATTTCCCTATGAATAAGAGAATTGCTTACTTGCTTCATGCTATTGAGTTACAACCATTTTTTTTATAAAAACCTCGATTTACTATATTATTGGTATATTATTATTGGACCACTAGTAAGTGTCGAAGTCGACCTCTCGTCTCTACTTCTTCGAGATTAGACGGGATACTTACTGAGTACACGTTGTTTTTGTACTCATGCTACACTTGCTGTGCATTTTTGTTGCATAGGCACATGTACCCCTAGCGGCCTAATGGGCATACCAGCAGGGATGATACAGAGACTTAGGTGAGCTGCATCTCTCGAGGTGATCCGCAGCCAGCATAGTCTCTTTCAGCATATATTATTTACCTTATGTCCAATTTGTATTCCGGACAGTTATTGCACTTCATTTGATTTCCTAGAAATAGCTCATACACTTGTGACACCGGGTTCTGGGTTGATTATGGGATTATTAAATATTAATTTTGTTAAAGACATCATCTTATTTCAATGAATTTCATTATTTATTGTTTAATGTAATAAATGAATGATTTCAACAAATACTAAAATGGAAATTTAATTAACTTCTTGGTGTTGGCTTGCCTGACAGTGGTGTCTGGCGCCATCACGACCCTTAGTGTGATAGCCGTTTCGCATGGACCCACCAAATTTCAGGTCAATCGGAGTCCGCCAACATGTTGACCTCCGATTTTCTAACTCGGCCAAATAGGAGTTTTTGCGTTTTCCTCGGATTAACGAAATTTTCAGATTATTCTATTTAAATATCATCAATAATAAATAGATATTACATGATTTTCAGAATAATCAAAATCCTCGGAACAATATTCATGCATAAAGCAGTGCAGTTTTACAAAAAAATAATCTTTGCATGTAATTCAAAACTTGCATATTAACATGATGCTCCCTTTTCATGTTCATCCTAATTACCTAATTAGACGTGAGTAGGCTCTTATACCATTTGTTGAATTGTATATCGTAGCGGAAGCAATTTCAGTATCATATTCACGTATAAATTAAAAGATTGGCACATATAGAGATTATATGAGTTACCTCTTGAAGTGTGGACAAAGCAGATTAATCTCGGTCTCCAGTTCCAAAGTAGCAAGACCGCGACCTCAGCAAAACGTTCCACACTCTTCTATTGTGTTACCCAAATAATATCCGGAAAGTGAAAATTTGGGTGGCGAAATTCCAAGGGAAACATGTGCAAAACAAAACGGCCAGCCCTATATGAGATATATATAGCCACGTTTTTGCGGGTAAAACCCTTTTTTCAAAACCTGTTAGGTTTTCTTTTTCCACGAAGGAAAGGTTTCCTTTATTTTCTATTATTTAGGCACATTAGGGACCACATAATTTAATTAACAAGGCTCCCTATTATGGAATTATTTTCGAATTTCGAAATTAATTTTTACCATAATAAATTATGAATTATTCCACTAAAAATTTATAATTGCACTCCTTAATTCGATTTTGAAATTCTTCCATAAAACCTTAAGATTCAGATACTAATCAATCAGTTAAATTACTGACAACTTAATTTATTGGTTACTTCCTTTAGACTTTTGCTTAACTTATTTCATGTGTTGGATACAAAATCCACCGGCCGTGTTTACATATAAGTTTTCATAAAGGAGTATCATCAATCTCAAAAGCCGAAACATGGATTCTATCAACTAATTATTACTTCGACAATGTATATCATTATTGTCTATTTTACCAAGTTTATTGACCCACGAAAGAATCCTGCCTTTTAATAAATCAAAACAATAAATGACACACATAGCTAATAATAATTATATCAAGATTAAGAGTATAAGTACATTGAATGGACTTGAGAAATTATTTTATTAAGTTAGTATAAAATACTTATCTCTCTACTTGATCCGTTCAATATATACAAAATGTACTAGCACAAGAAGTCGGAATTAAACCATTCCTATAATCAAAATAATTTATATTTAATCTTGTGCTACAACCATTCTGATGGTTTATCCAATTTCATCATTAGGTTGTGAACATAAACTTTATGACTTATAAGAACCAATGATCAATCTTTTGTGGATAAGCTAAACTCTATACACTAACAACTTGTTTTGGATGGTTGTTCCCCATTGTATCGTATTGTATTGTTATTCCAAAATAATGTTTGTTTTGATTTTTTCATTAAAATTGGTTGTATTGTATTGTTAAATCCATTGTTTCGGAACAATAAAAAAGTCCCCCTTTTTTAAACAACTAATTTGGTGTGGTGGGATTGTTTCCTAATATTCTTTCCAATTATGCCCTAACTTATTACTCCACAATTCTATTTTGACCTTTACCTTTTTTTCTATTTTAACTCCAAATCTCCAACCTATAACCTACTTTGTATTTTTCCAGAACTTTTGCCGCTAACGTTAAAGGTCGCCTTCTCTTTTATTTTTTCTCCTAATTTGCTTTTAACTTAATTTTAATTAGTTGTGCTCTTTTATTTTGCCTTCTTCTGTCTCGCTCCTTTGTTCTGCTTTCTTAAGGTGCTTTGCCTTCTTCTGTTTTATTTTTTAAAATTATTTTTACGAATATTTTTTGTTATTTTTAATATTTAAACAGTTGAGGGTATTTTAGTAAACTTATAAGTTACAGTACAATTCGATACAGTCAAACCAAACAGCAAAATATTATTTAACAATAACAAATAATACAATCTATCCAAACATTATATTCATAAAACGATACGATACAATACCATACCATACAATACAATACATTATAAAACGACGTGGAACGATGATCCAAACAGAGTGTAAATCATCTACTATATAAGCAAAAGACACACAGACAAATACATGATCTATTTAAAATAAAATTTTATTGAATTGAACAAATAAATAAACAATTATTCTATAAAGAATACTATAACAACACGCATGGTTTATAGTATATCCTTACAATTTGTATGTGTAGCTCGTGTCAATCATTATAAATTTCTAAAATAAAATAAATATTAATATAAAAAATATTTTGTAATGTATAACAGAAATTTGAAGGAAAACAATAAAAACTCAAATTGATAGAAGGTGAGCTTATAGGCCAACTTCGCAATTGAACATAACATAAGTAGAAACCCTCCGAACTTGAGAAGGTGAACAACTAATTATATGTTGAAAAGGGAATTAAAACAATGTCACTTTTGACTAATTAGTACTGCGTAACTGTCTTTTTCTAGTTAGCATCAAGATTATAAGTCCATTAGTATTTTGAATATCATGGTTAATTTTTTATCAAAATCTATTTTGTTTAAATATTTCCTTTTTCATACATGTATTGATTCTCATATGTTCACATAAATTGAAATGGATGGAATATATAGTTTACCCCCTAAGTTAAAACCAAAATCTTTTTGACACACTCTTTTTGCACCTCTTTGGCTGCGTGGTATGCTCTTGATTAAAACCCAAAAGACGCGAGTGAATTGTATTTTTTTGTTGGCATGTCTTGGAAGCCACATGTCTAGTTTTCTTTCTTTCATTGGTTTAGTTTTCTTCTTCATTTTATAAAGAATTTTCCACTAATTCCTCCATTGTTGCACATAGAGAACAAAGTTCAATGGCAAGCTTCTCCGGTTTAAGCTGAAAACTAAATACATGGGTTTTAACCTTTTTCAGCGATTGTCCATGTAGTGTTCATAACCGATTTTACGTTGTTCATATTATGATTTAAAGTAACATACTTTGAGGTTTGGGTCTGTTTTTATCTTTGAACCTATAATTATGGAGAATTTGTTGATGATAAAATTCGATTTCTGACTCGGATTTGTTGTTGACATCATTGGGTAACAAATTGTTTGGGTTTAAATTCGAATTCAACGACTATTCTCAAAGAGTCCGTGGGTGAGCAGAATTTCTAAATAGCCGCTCGGGTCATGGGTTCATTCCGGTCTGAGATTTAAAACTCATGATTAAGAATGTAACGACCCGACCAGTCGATTTGAGCCCTAGCGCGCCATTCAGCAGTCTGAGGCCATGAGCAGCTTCATTTCAGGTATTGTGACTTGTACGTGTGGTCGGAATTGAATTTCGGGAAGTCCAGAGTTAATTTAGAAGGAGAATTCTTATTTTGGAAGCTTAAAGTTGAAAGAATGGACTAGGATTGGAATTTTGAGTAAACGACCTCGGAATCGGGATCTGAAGGTTCCTGCAGGTTCGTATGATGATTTCGGACTTGGGCGTATGCCCGGTTCGGGTTTTGGATAACCTGGGAGCGTTTTGGCGCCTATTGTGGAAGTTAGCATTTTAGAAGAAATTTCATAAGTTTGGATTGAAGAGCATTTCAGTGTTATCGATGTCCGTTTGGGATTCCGAGACTGTGAATAGCTCTTATGGTGATTCTGGAGTTGGCGGCGCGATCGGAAGTGAATTCGGAGGTCCGTAGGTCATTTTGGAGCCGTTTGGCTAAAGATAGGAATTTGGAGGTTTTTGAGAAGTTTGACCGGAAGTGGAATTTTTGATATCGGGGTCGGAATCCGATTCCGGAAGTTGGAGTAGGTCCGTAATGTCAAATATGACTTGTGTGCAAAAGTTGAGGTCAATCGGGCATGATTTGATAGGTTTAAACATCGGAAGTAGAAGTTAGAAAGTTCAATGTTCATAAAGCTTGAATCGGGGTGTAATTCATGGTTTTAGCGTTGTTTGATATGATTTGAGGCCTCGAGCAAGTCCGTAATGTGTTCTGGGATTGGTTGGTAGTTTTGGTTGAGGTCCCGGGAACCTCGGGTGGATTCCGGATGGTTAACGGATCGAGTCCAGAGTTGAAGAAGGGGCTGGGGCTACTGCTTCTGGTATTTCCGCTTCTGCGGATTTGGGACCGCAGAAGCGGCCCCGCAGAAGCGAAGAAGAAGCCGCAGAAGCGGCTGGAGGTGGAGCAGCCCAGGACCGCAGAAGCGGCCCAAGATCCGCAAAAGCGGAACCGCATATGCGGTGGGCCGTCCGCAGAAGCGGAAATTGGGCTGGAGCCCAGGACCGCAGAAGCGGCATTTTTGACCGCAAAAGCGGAATCGCATAGGCGGAAATAATTCCGCAGAAGCGGAAATCGCTGGCAGTGTGATCTTTTAAATCGGGAGATGGTCATTTCTCTACCATTTTCCACTTGGTGTGGGCTGTGAGCACGTGATTTTTGCCACATTTAAACTACTCCTACAAAATTCCTTAGAATTAGGATTTTTCTTTATTATTTGAATTTTAGGAATTAAATTGCATGATTTTGTGTCTTGTTTGCATTTTGTGTGCATTTTACTTGATATAATTCCAAAAAATAAAAAATAGTATGCATTTTAATATTACAAAAATAAGGAAAATAACAAAAAATGGTTCTTTGCATTTTCACTTTCAATTTTAGAATTTGCCTTAAGTTTTCCTTTAAATTAGAAATTAGTTAATTTTGGAATTTTAATTAGTATAATTTTAGAGTCCATCTGGGTCTTTTATTTTTATTTTTACAATTACTAAAGTTAGAAAATAAAAATAAAAAAGGGTAAAAGGAAAGAAAACAAATAAAAGAATTAAAGGAAAAAGCCTAGTACTAATAAATACCCAATTTTGGGCCAGCCCATGCCCAAATCCGCTTAAAATGGTCCAAAACCCCAAACCCATCTCATTTACCCAGCCCAATAACCCCTGATCCGGTCCAGTCATTTTAAAAAATCAAAACGACGCCGTTTGGTTTACTTCAATCCAAGCCGTCTATCGTCTTCAATCCAACGGCCCCTGATGGATCTTGATTTTACATAAAAATGTCTGAAAAAACCTAGAAACCCTAAAAACATCTCCCTCTTCCTCGTACTCATTACTCCACCGCCCCTCCACCGTCGCCGCCGGCCGGAAATCGTCTCCGCCGGCGGCCAACCTCCAAATGCCCCAGAATTTACACCATTAATTCCCCTTCCTCTCCTCTTTCCAAACCCCCAAACCCTATCCCTCACAGCCTAGCCAATCTTCTCAAATATTGGATTGAAATTCCGGTGAAAACCCTAATTCTACCAAATCTCACCAAATTAACACCGTGTGGTCTCCTCACTCTCCTCTTTATGAATCCGTAGCCCTTGACCCTCGAATCATCCTTGAAGTTCTCAAATTTTGGATTGAAAGCCGGCTTAGAACCCTAGTTTCGTGAGTTGGGGTTTCTGTTGATGGCTTGACCATTATAGGGTTTAGCCGTGCGTTTTCTCATGGAAAACACACGGTTAAACACTAGTATTGGTCAAGCAATTTCAAGTCGAACTACCTCGGGCCAAATTTCTTTCTGGTAATTCTTTCTGCTTCAATTTTTCTTATTATTTTTGTTTCTATCTTTGCTTAGAATTTACCTGATAATCTGCTTAGATTTTGCTTTCTTTTATTGAGTTTGGTTTCCTTTCTCTAATTCAGTTTTGGTTCATGTTTTTGATTTTTAGTTTTTTGATTCCTGTTTCAGTATTGTTCGGGGTATGATACTGATTGGAATTATAGTTTTT
This sequence comes from Nicotiana attenuata, assembly GCF_001879085.1. Lineage (NCBI taxonomy): Eukaryota > Viridiplantae > Streptophyta > Magnoliopsida > Solanales > Solanaceae > Nicotiana > Nicotiana attenuata. The sequence goes on along the minus strand of NW_017670973.1, from coordinate 60,759 downwards.
ATTTTTGTGACTATGTTTGTTAATAATTCCTTAGCTTTCATTCGTTATTTTCCTGTTAAAGTAAGGCTTTACTGTGAGTTATTGATTTTTCCATTAAATGCAGTAACAAATTGATCTTAGAATTAGAGTTAATCTTAGCTTTGTCTAGGTTTAGTTAGACGATTTGATTTGATTTTAGGATTTGTTAGTCTTAGCCAATTGTTCCAATTCCTTATCTAATTGACTATGGTTAAAAGCTAGCTAAGATAGAGAGGGGTCAGGATTAGTTCGACATAGTTAGTAATTCAGATTAAAGTTCAAGGGTAGTATAGGCTTTTGGATAGAAAGAATCTTGGTAGCAACTAGTAGAAATCTCCGGAACATTCTAGATAGGGTTCAAAACACAATTTTAGGAAGTTAGTGGCTATAACTTGAGAAAGAAGTCAGGAAATAAGGGACTTTTAAGCAAAAATGAAAATTAAGAAAGGATGGAAAATGCAAAACTGAAAATCTGAGGGCTGCCCTTATCCTTGCCTATAAAAGGCATGTCCAATGCCTTAATTCACAAGTTACACACCCCTGAAAATTCCCCAAAACTCTCCAACTCTTAATTTCCCCCTCAAAATCCTCTTCTTCAAGTCTGAATTACAAATTTGAATTTCAAAATCCCAAGAGGTTCAAATTTGAAGTCATCTAGTTCTAAAACCTTCTTTAGATCTTAGTTTCTGCAAAAAAATCCAAAAAAAAAAACAAACGAAAATACAGTAGAAAAATCCAAAATATATACTGTTACATTGAAGTTTTTTTTTTAGTTTAGCTGGTTAATCTGAATTCCTAGTGTTCTGGACTCAATTATAAGTCATTTTGAGATTCATTCAAGTTATTTTGGGTGCTCTTAATTGCTGAAGGCTTTCTGGAGTTGCTGGGTTCAATTTCAAGCTTATTTGGGCTCATACAAGTTGTTTTCTACTTGATCTGCTGATTCCTGTTTGGTTTAGAGTTTCTCCTTCTACTGTTGGATCTGTTTCTGGGTTGCTGTGTGATCTCTTGCTCGTTATTGCTGCTGATCTTTCATTTTCTCACTTTTCAACACATTTCCAGGTACATTTTGACCTCCAGTGATGTATGAAGCCTGAGTTGAATGTATTCTCAAGTGTGAAGACAACTATATTTGCTTTCCCATGAATTCCTGCTGTTTCTGTGTTAATTTGATGTGTAGCGTAATTGAGATTTTGCTTTGTAATAATTGGACATTTGGACTGTCATTCTAGATTATGTGGAGGCTATCGTATTATTTCAAATTTGATATCATGTCACTGTGAGAATTAGATTAGGATGAGAGGCTGAAATTGACTCAAAAAACAGCATGTATATTTTATATTCATTTGTAGTTCATGTTAATTTAGAGTTTATGAGTTTCTTTCAAAGGCAATGGTTTAGAAACAAGCATGTAAATAAAAGCTTCAACAGTTGTTTAAACTGTATTGACCAATCCTTAAAACTGTAGTGATTAAACCCAAGTGATCGATACAACTCCAGATTGATTGAAATAAATTGCATTGATTAGCACGCTTTCGATTGAGATAAATTGTCTATTCATTCCCCAGAATATTTAAGCCCAATGTGACAACACCGGTTTAAAACAAGAGCTGGGACTCAAATCATTTAAGGCCCAAACGCTGGTTAGCTCATTATTGGGCCACTCGAGCCCTCTTCTTCCTGGGCTGCATCCCAAGCTCCAGCCCGCTGGGCCACTCTGCCTTTGCTGAATTTGTTGGTCTGGGCCATTCACATTGAGTCACAAGGCGTTGGCCCAACTCTCTCCAATTGAACTGGCCTTTTTCTTAAAGCTGACCATCTGCTTTCCTTCTTTGGAGTTATTTTGAAGCCTCAAATGCTGAAGGGTAGAATTTGGCAGGAGTAATTTCGTAATGTGGGTTTAGGGCTCGCCGGTTAAGTAGCATACTTGAATTAAGAGGTTCTCCTCTTATTCGAGCGTGGACTTGAACTGGAGGCCCAAATCCCTTAATTACTTTAAATATTAGCAATTAATAATATCAATTAACTAGGATTCTTTAGAGACAAATTTAAATAGAAAATCGTAGTGCGCTCTAGGATGGCCTGTAAATAAAGATGAGATGAGCCTCGCCAAACAAGATATATAAATTGTAGGGGCCTCATTAAATGCAATTAAACTACTTAGAATTCGGGGCGTGCCGTTTAGCGAATTTCACGGCCCTCCGCAAAGATAATAACCCATTAGTCGCTTTAGGCGCGCTTTTAATAATTTTACCTTCTTAAATACGGGTGTGCATCTCATGCAACCCAAATCCAAATCCAAAAACTTTGAATAAGAATGGGTCAAGGATCCGTGTGCATTTCATGTGACGTGATCCAAAAATACTTTTTTAAACGACGTTCGCTTTCTTAAAAATTAACCAAAAGCGGTAAACAATCTTAAAATTGCATTATAGGTTGGAATATGTAAGGAAATTCAGATTTTAGCCATTTATAATAATTTAAGTGACCATGCTAGAACCACGGGATCCGGGGGTGCCTAACACCTTCCCTCGGGTCAACAGAATTCCTTATTCAGAATTTCTGGTTCGCAGACTCCAAATGGGAAGTCGACAATTTTCCTCGGTTTGGGATTCAAGTTAAACCGGTGACTTGGGACACCAAAAGCCAATCCTTTCCCAAGTGGCGACTCTAAAAATAAATAAGTAATCTCATTTCGAATAATGTCACCTTAAATGGAAAAACTCCCTTATACATTATCCTTCGGGGTAGGTGTGTAAAAAAGGAGGTGTGACAGCTCTGGCGACTTTGCTGGGGATACGTGTAACACCTCAATATTTTAAAACTATTCTTGATCTTGAGTACGAGTGTAGACATTAAAATGGACCCTCAAGTGACTTTAGTAACTTATAATTTTATTTGTCTTATTGGGTTACATATGACGTGTACCTTAAAAATAGTTTTAAGAATAATATCATAATTATAAAATACACATTTTTCGTGCGTGTGAGTATGTGTATACATATTATATGTATAGTCTTAGATGCAATATTTATTTAATGTGCGTTAAGAAAATACATAGATGGAATGTATATGTGCGCACATATAGAAAGAGCAGTAAAAATAATAGTGTATCATGGGCTCCACTTCCATTTTTGTACAAGGGGTAAATAAAAGGATATTTACTAGGCCAAAGTTTGACAATTAGAAAAGAGAGAATAACGTATTTATTCCCATAAAATAATTGACTTCTTCCATCATTAGGTTATTCATCCTAAGTTATAAACTAATTACACCCCAAATATCTAATATTATGGTGGCGGCGCGTCGACAGATTTGAAGGAGAGACTAGTTAAACAACTAAGCCAAGCCTATATTTCTGTGGGGATTCTACTGTGGAAAAAGGGGAAAAAAAAGGGCGAGACAACAATGGTACAGAAGCTGAAATTACAACAGATTGCTTCAATTGAGAAAGCAAGCATTTAACCTTATTGAATACATGAAGCAAGAAAAAGAATTGGAGAAAGTATTGTTCAGCAATAAATTTAATGCTTAAGTTGGATTCTTTTGTCTTTAAATCCAATAGCAAGATGTGGTATAAGTTGGGAAAAATTTTCTTCGGTTTTGGACTGGCAGCGTAGTGGGTTCGTGAACAAGAGCTTGAACCAGTAAACTTTCTTCTGGTAATGGAGAAGTGTACAAGATCGTAAATAACCTTTACGTTTTCTTCGAGATTGATTATTGTGGAACGTGTTAGTGATCAAATTCAGATTTGTTTAACACTAAGGCTTTGTGATTGAGACTACGAGAGACTGTTTGATTTTTGTCTTGGACGCTACAAGACCGGGGGACTTTCCGTTTGCGAGGTTAATAGGAATAGATATGGAAGTATGATATTTGGAGATCGATTCGAGAGGCTAAGGCGTCGCGAGCTAGAGATTTCGTCGGTTCGAGGTTAGTAATAAATGTAAATGCCGTGTTGAGGGTTTGAAACCTCGAATTTGCACAATGTAGTGCTATGTGAGGTGACTTGCATGCCGGATAACGGGCGTGGGGTAGAGTACCGTCGGGGATTGTGACTTGGTCCGTCCCGCTTAATAAAATTACTACCTAATTGATTGTAGTTTTGTGGTATCCTTATAAAAATGGATTAATTATCATAATTGGGCTTCGTGCCAACTACTTGAATCCTTCAGGGATTATTTTTACTGGTTTCTTACCCTATTTCTACATATTGAACTCAGTCCTGGTATTTAACACTGTTTTGTAAACTCAGCCATTTTTTCTAGAAGCAGAAACTAAAGTAATATTTTTAAATGAAGTCTGGGCTGAATATTTTTATATTATTGTGCCGAAAGGCTTATGTGATTTTGGATTGAGTATGGGATCGGACTGCACGCCGCAGTGGTATGATAATGATATTGATATGAGGCCGAGGGCCTGTTTGATGCCTCGATATGGCTTATTATTGCGCTTGGGCCGTAAGGGGCCCCTCCCGGAGTCTGCACACCCCCAGTGAGCGTCGTCGACGTTAAATAAATGGAGCGGGCTGCACGCTGCAACGGGGTACTGGAGAGTACCGGTTTATGTGTTGCATTGCATATTTAATTATCATTTATTCTTATTCTGATGTGACTTTATTATAATTGTTTTCAACGTTTACTGTATTATGCTATTGGTTCACGTTGTTGTATTTATAGCTTTGTTTTGTGTTATTTAGGATTTCTTATCCTCATACCTTATTTATATTTATTACTTTCTGAATAGGAGGTACTCACAATACTCCCCGCACCTTGTGTGTAGATTCAGGTGCACCCACTGAGGCTGAGTGAGATCTTCTCCGCCTAGCATCACACTCGGGAGATTTAAGGTAGCTGCAAATTGGCGTTCGCAGTCCTGATCTTCCTTCTATTTTATTTATTTGTTTTCCACAATTCTAGAAAAATATTATGTAGTAGGTTAATACTCTTGCATTAGAGGCTCAGACTTGTGACACCAGATTCCGTGGGCTTGTTAGTATTTTATATTTTGGGTTTTCGAATGTTAGCATTTAATTCAGGATTTCACATTTAACCTGGTATTTTAGTTGTGAAAATTTACTTATTCACTGTGATCAATCGGTTAAGGTTGTATAAATGGTCGGACTTGCCTAGCAGTGTGTTGGGTGCCATCACGATCGGGGTTGGGTCGTGACAAGGTGGTATCAGAGCCTAGGTTACTTGGTCTCGCGAGTCATGAGCCGGTTTAGTAGAGTCTCGTGGATCGGTACGGAGACGTCTGTACTTATACTCGAGAGGCTGCAGAACCTTTAGGAAAACATCACATTCTTGAATTCTTATCGTGCGTCCTTGATTCAGCTTGAAAAGAAACTCTTGAAATTCCTTCCACGTGTTCGTACGCGCGCATGAGCGCTCAGTATCAGATGTGCCTTGATGGCTTGTGATTCCCCGATCAAGGGGCGAGATGTAATCTCTGTGAGTTTATGTTGGGCCAGTCTGGAGGACTTGAGGCCGGATCTTTTCCTATGGCTTGAGCACCGAGGTGCTGATTGTGGGAGCAAGTGTTTCGAACTTATATGTTCGGCATTGCCCCTATTAGTGGGAGTGACGGCTGGTTAGCTACGTGGTGAGTATGTTAGTGATGCAAGGTGCATCTATGTGACTTGGAGGTGATGAGGAAGGCCTAGTGGATGATAGAAGAACTGTTAGGTGTTTGAATTCCATTGTGATTCGAGGTATAGCCCGAGTTATGGGCGCGTGAAAAAAATCTTTTCATGTTTCCAGTTGAGAGTGAAGTAAAATTTTTATGTTGCGGTATGAGTTCAGACTCAGGAAGACTAAGCGACTACGTACATTTTAGGACGGTGGAAGGTATACAGAAATGGTAGTTGGAGGCAAAGCAGGTGGGTCATCTCCTGCGGAGTGTTCTAAAGTTGTGTGATCCTTATGTTATCTATTAGAAGATCTCATTTACAAGTAAAGAAAATGTGTTGACATCTAAATTGGATCACCTAGAGAGTGGGCTTAACTGTTGTGTGAGTGAATGCGAGATTTGTAGAAGAGTTGAAAAAAAAAATTCTAGATGATTTGTGTTTCCACAAGCTTATGAAGGATTGAGTTTAATCTCACTATGGTATTAAGGCAGAAATGGAGTATGTGTGTTATGAGTTGTTGGGAGTGTTTTGATCTGTGGCTTCAAGCCAAGTTGGGGAGTTTGCTATTGATTAGCTAATTGTACGGTTATGTGCTATGTTGGTCCCGGTTTGAGGCATGTTGGCGAATCGGTTCTAGTTGCGGAAATTGAGCCGAGGATGGCACGAGTGAAGCAAAATTTTAACAAAGGTTATATGGTGCCTCGTAGATGTGTGAGAATCACAGGATGTCTTAAGTTGTTGTTGGTAAAGAATGCTCGGTGCATGGAGCAGGAAGATGTCTATTTGTATTGGGATGAGGTCATATCCTGCGATGTCAGGGTGCTAATGAGGCACAGGTGGTTTTTGTTAGTTTGATCAGGCTAACTGCAAGTTGAATATAGTGAATGACTCTCGAAAATGAATCCAATGTGTTCAAGATGCTTCATGTAGCAATTGGGTAATCTCAAAATCGTATATGTGGTTAGAAACCGAGTTTTCATTGGAAGAGTTCAAGACTTGTGGTATTTCTTTGTTAATTATGGGATTGTATGTATTAGTATCAGGAAGATAAAGGTAACGGAGTTAGATTGCAAAAAGTTCTTCAGAGTAAAGTAATCTGGAATGTGGTGTTTATGGGAATATTTGAGAGAGTATTCAGCGGCTTATGGGTCTTAGACAGTGTAGTTTTATGCTTGAGTCTAGTGTGGTGAGCCTGGGTTGAGGAATTGTGGTGCTACAGCAAGGGAGAATATCAGGTTGGAAATGAATTAGAAGGAAATTTAGATAGATGGAATAGCTTGATAGTAGGCCGAACCGGTATGGTAAGGATTATGATTAATTCCTTGTGTGTGTGTGAGGTAATGGGTTCTTACAGGTATTTCGTGGCAATGCTCTTAGGTTTTGATGGGTTGTGTAGCTTGGTTGAGTTAGAAGGAGTCAGTCCTGATGGTTTGATTTTGTGCAAAGGGGATTCGTAGAGTCCTTGATAATTTTCTACCATTGTTAGAGATGTATATTTGCTATGAGCGTGAGGAGCATCGAATGTATAGTAATTTTCTTCTAGATGGAACAATGGAAATTTCTTGGCTGGTTGAGTACGTAGTAGTGGTGGATCGTAGTGGATTATGAAGTTCTCATATTTATCATAGGGTGGCATGGTACATGTGGTATGTTGTGTAGGGCTGGGATTTGCATGTGTAAGGTCACGGTTCAGTTCTGAAAGGAAGGTCATAAATTCTTAAGCAGCATGGATAGTTTCAAATGACTAGGAAAATGATATTACTAACTGGTATGGATTGATGAAAGTAGACGTTTTAGAAAGGGCGATGTGTTTGAGTTGAGGATACTTCATTAGTATTGCAGCACTCTCTTGTTTGACCGACCGCTGATATTAGAGTTTACTTGATGGCACAGAAGAACTCTAGGAGTACCTCTCGTGGGATGATTGTGTATTGGAGGTGTGTTCTACATCGAGTCGGCTTGGTTGACTCCGAGTTGTATTGTTGAGGGATGTATTGATTCGATTGTTATTGAGCTTATTCGTGATCTGGGGAGATCTATTTGGGGTTAGTAAAATGGGACGAGTTTTTCTTGTATACTCACGCAGCAAGAGTAATAGTGCATGACATGTTTACGTAGGGGGTATATGGATATGCCCCAGCGTTGTTGTACAGGAGAGTTTTATGTAGGAGAATATAGATATAGTCTGCTGCTGCCGCATGTAACAGCATTATGTAAGATTATCTAGATATGTTCTCGTATCGCCGTATGCAACAATGGTAGATGTGTTGAATTATGGTCAAGGTCTTGGATATGTTCCAACACGATGGAGGCATAATAGAGAATGTATATCTAGTCCTAACACCAACTGGATGGATATTACATAGTGGTTCATGATCAGTAGCTTTTCGTGTATGGTAATAGTTACTAACTCGGTATACAAATTTATCATTTGAATGTGGGAACTGCTTCAGATAATATAGAGCAAATGAAAATCCTGTATTGGTACATGAGATTGTGATTTTGAGCTCATGAAAGATGAACAAGTGTTTTCGAAGGTTGCCCTCACGAAAGGACTTATGAGATTCAATCTGAAAGGTAAATTAAGTTCAAGATATATTGGTCCTTATAAGATAGGGATCAATTTCGATTGATGGCATGTAGAATTGCTTTATCTTGGAGACCTTTGGTTGTGCATCATGTGTTATAGGTATCAATACTTAGGCAATTAAGCTCGGAGAAGATTCATTTTGTGAAAGTGTTGACAGAAAAAGCTACATCGGAGTCTAAGGCAGACATGTGGTACAAATACCCTTAACTATTTTGAGATATTAGACACTCATTCTACCTTGTTCGAGGACGAACATTATTTTAAGTTGGGGAGAATGTAACACCTCAATATTTTAAAACTATTCTTGACCTTGAGTACGAGTGTAGACAGTAAAATGGACCCTCAAGTGACTTTAGTAACTTATAATTTTATTTGTCTTATTGGGTTACATACGACGTGTACCTTAAAAATAGTTTTAAGAATAATATCATAATTATAAAATATACATTTTTCGTGCGTGTGAGTGTGTGTATACATATTATATGTATAGTCTTAGATGCAATATTTATTTAATGTGCGTTAAGAAAATACATAGATGGAATGTATATGTGCGCACATACAGAAAGAGCAGTAAAAATAATAGTTGATCATGGGCTCCACTTCCATTTTTTATACAAGGGGTAATAAAAGGATACTTACTAGGCCAAAGTTTAGGTCAATTAG
>NW_017670973.1:0-51223 GCF_001879085.1 Nicotiana attenuata | reverse complement strand
TGTTTAACACTAAGGCTTTGTGATTGAGACTTACGAGAGACTGTTTGAGTTTTTGTCTTGGACGCTACGAATACCGGGGGGACTTTCCGTTTGCGAGGTTAATCGGAATAGATATGGAAGGATGATATTTGGAGATCGATTCGAGAGGCTAAGGCGTCGCGAGCTAGAGATTTCGTCTGTTCGAGGTTAGTAATAAATGTAAATGCTGTGTTGAGGATTTGAAACCCCGAATTTGCACAATGTAGTGCTATGTGAGGTGACTTGCACGCCGGATAACGGGCGTGGGGTAGAGCACCGTCGAGGATTGTGACTTGGTCCGTCCCGCTTAATAAAATTACTACCTAATTGATTGTAGTTTTGTGGTATCCTTATAAAAATGGATTAATTGTCATAATTGGGCTTCGTGCCAACTACTTGAATCCTTCAGGGATTATTTTTACTGGTTTCTTACCCTATTTCTAGATATTGAACTCAGTCCTGGTATTTAATACTGTTTTGTAAACTCAGCCATTTTTTCTAGAAGCAGAAACTAAAGTAATATTTTTAAATGAAGTCTGGGCTGAATATTTTTATATTATTGTGCCGAAAGGCTTATGTGATTTTGGATTGAGTATGAGATCGGACTGCACGCTGCAGTGGTATGATAATGATATTGATATGAGGCCAAGGGCCTGTTTGATGCCTCGATATGGCTTATTGTTGCGCTTGGGCCGTAAGGGGCCTCTCCCGGAGTCTGCACACCCCCAGTGAGCGCCGATGACCTCAAAGTTGGTCATATCAAGCAATAGAAGATCCACTCTAGTCTCGTATCCAGATAATGCGACCACATAGGACCAATAGATCCGATCCACAACAACAAGAATCACGCACATGAGTCGACACGTAAACAGGAGTACCCAAGGACTCACGTGGAATGTCTAGGAAATGAGCAAATAGAGATGACACATATGAATAGGTAGACCCTGGATCAAATAATACCGAAGCATCCTTACCACAGACAGAAATAATACATGTGATCACGGAATCTGAGGCCATTGCATCTGGTCTGGCAAGAAAAGCATAGAACCTAGCTGGGGTGCCGACTGCCTGGCCCCCACCTGACTGGGTTGTGGTTGGCTGGCTTCCACACGCCTGGCCTCCACCTCTAGGATGGCCCCTACCCGCCCGTCCTCCACCTCTGGGCGGCTCGACGACTGGTGTTGAAATCATGCGTTGCTGGCCCTGCTACACTGCCTTGCCCCGAAGCTTGGGTCAGAATCTCTGCACATGATTGAAATATCTTCACTCGAAACAACCTCTCGCTACGGTGACCTGCTTGCCTGAAGTCTGACCCTGTTGGCATGAGTACCCACCGGAAGAACCCTAAATGGCTGGTGGGCGGTAAGAACTCTCTGGCATGGAACTGAAATAGGGTCGCACTGGAGCACCCCGAGGTAGTGGTGGTGCTGGGTATGTGGGCCTGCTAGGCTAACCCCTCCTAAACTAACCTCTGCCCCCAGTTTGGGCAGTCCAAACTCTCTAGAATAGCGGACTCGTTTGTCCCGCTGCATCTTCTCTGTACCTCTCTAACGGTAACCCTTAATCCTCCGAGCTATCTCTACTACTAGTTGATAAGAAGTCCCAATCTCAACCTTCCAGTCCATAGTGTCCTGAATACCTGAGTGCAACCCAGCAACAAACCTCCGCACTCTATCTGCGTCCGTAGGAAGTATCATAAGTGCATGGCGAGACAACTCAGAGAAACTCACCCCATAATTGATCACTAACATCTGACCCTTTTGGAGCAGCTCAAATTGGAACCGCAACTCTTCTCTCTGGGAGGGTGGAATATACCTATCCAAGAAAAGGCGTGTAAACTCATCCCAAGTCATGGGAGGAGTACCTGCTAGTATGTCGAGAAGATGAGACTACCACCACCTACGGGCCTTGTCCTCTAGCTGGAAAGTAGTGAAATCCACCCCATGGGACCCAATATCCTCATGTTGTGCAGTTTGTCCCTGCACCGATCATTGAAGTCTTGGGGATCCTCATGTCGCTCACCCCCAGAGATAGGAAGGTGTAGCCTAGTCCATCTATCCAATATCTTCTCCGGCTCGTCGGCCGCAACTGGTCTGGGCTCAGGTATAGCTGTTGCTACTGGTTGGGCCCCGCCCACGGGTAGTGCGCCCGGGGTCTGCTATGTAGAAGTTGTATGCCTTATAGCCTGAGCAGTAGGGGTTTTTGATCCCCTCCCGCCTGGGATGTGGCTAGGTCTGTTGAAAATAAACCAGCCTGAGTCATAGAATCCATGAACCGTAGCATACATCCCATGAAATCGACCGAGGCTGGCTCTGCTACAGGCACCTCATCCTGCTCCTGAATGATGGGATCCTTCACTAGATTTGCTGGTGGTGCAACTGGGGCAACTCTGGGTGTCCTCTTCCCCTACCTCAGGCTGGTGCCCTTCACCGGCCTGTGCCTCGGCCCTTAGCAACAGAGGGAGCAACCCCTCCTAGGTCTGCAATGTCCGTCATGCGCGTTCTCACCGTCTGTGAGAGAATAAGAGAAAGAAACTTAGTACACCATCATTTGCACGATAGGAGATGAATAAAGAGGAGTTTCCTAACACCCTATAGCCTATCGAAGATAAGTACAGACATCTCCGCACTGATCCGCAAGACTCTATTAGGACTGCCCATAACTTCTGAGACCTACGTGAACCTATTGCTTTGATACCATGTTGTCACGACCCAATTCTATTATAGGCCATGATGGCGCCCAGCGCCGTCGCTAGGCAAGCCAAAAATAAACTAACTCTGTGATCCTTTGTTTTAAAGATTTAAAATAGTTGATTTTTAAGTTGTGCATAAATAAGAAGTAAGATTTTTAATAAGAAATGATAGTTCAAGTTTTAAAAGCAAGCGAAACAAGTTAAATAACCCAAAACCATTAAGTGTCTACTAGCATAAGTCACCAATATATGGTGTCACAAGTGTATGGGCTACTAGTAGAATATACAAAAGAATACTACTCTACTGTCTGAAATGAAATGGATAGAAAAATATGCAAAAGGAATACTCTGGCTGCTGCAGAACGGGCTCGGAAGGCAGCTCACCGTGTAGTCTCGAAGGAGTGATCAAGTGTGCGCGCTAGACTAATATCCAGATGCACCAGCCTCAGATCTTGCACGTTAAGTGCAGAAGTGTAGCGTAAGTACATAAACAACATGTACCCAGTAAGTATCCAGTCTAACCTCGAAGTAGTGAGGAGGGGTGGACTTTGACACTTGCTATGGGCTAATAATAAAATGCCAAAAATTACAGCTAAGCATGGATTACATAAATATAGCTGAAAACTCCATAACCAGAAATAATAAACAACCCTCACACTAATAGTAAATTACATATTTATTTCCATCATTTAACAATTTATATATCAAGCTAATGAAGCAATATCATTCATAAATAGTTCCAAGGATTCATTTATGCAATTATGCCGAGGTTGCACGGTCCGATCCAACATTAAATATTTAAACTGTGCACTGCTGAGGGTCGAACGACACGAACCACAGATGCATCTATCTGCTACCGAGGCATTCGGCTCGCTAAACAAAAGAAAATACTTTAAAGAAACCCAAATTCTCAATAACACACAAGTGTCCCATTCAGAACTTCAAGTAAGTGAAATTTAACCTTTTACAATTCTTTTATAAAATTTCAATATGACATAAGCATTACGTTAACAAGTAGGGTGCAAACATCGCAAGTATAACATAATTTTGGTCCTAGACTACCCGGACATAAGCATAATTAGTAGCTACGTACGGACTCTCGTCATCTCATGCGTACGTAGCCTCCACAAATAGAAGCACATATTAATTCAATTTACTTGTGGAATTAATTTTCTCTTACAAGGTTAGAAAAGAGACTTACCTCGTCTCAAAGCCTACTTTCCGGTACAAGATTGCGCTCAAACCCTCAATTCGGCGCCGAACAATCCAAAATGAATCAAATGGTATATAAATTGTTCAATACATGTTCAAAAGTTCATTTTTCCAACTATTAAAGGGACTACCCAATCCCAAATGTAGGATTCCCAAAATTCACCCCCAGACTCACGTGCCCTCCGAAAAGTTTCGAAGAAAGTTGTTACCCATAACTTTAAGAACTCAAATATATGATTTTTACTAAATTCCATAACAAATTTCTTGGTTAAATCCCATTATTATCAAAACCCTAGGTTTTTACCTAAACTCACGATTTTCACTAATTTACATGTTATAATTTACCCATAATCTATATTTTTAAAAAAAATTGTGTAGAAGTTACTTACCTTAAAATGCTAGGTGAAAACCCCTCTCAAGAAGCTCCAAAATCACCCAAGAAGTGAGAGAAATAGGTTAGAAATGGCTTAAGTCCCGTATTAAATGAACCCTTATGCCCAGCGATTTGCACTTCTGAGGCTCAGCAGCCGCATCTGCAGAAAGTCCTTGCAGATGCGGTCCTTCCCCTCAGCGGGCCCTCACTTATGCGACCAGCAGCTCGCATCTGCAAGCGCTTCTAAGGTTCGTGCCTCTCACCTGCGATCCCTGTCCGCTCCTGCAATGTCCTTATTCGCACCTGCAACGCTGCAGGTCCTGCACTTGCCCCGCTTCTACGGTCACTCGGTAGTCCATGATAAGGCGCTTCTGCGGTTAAAGGCTTGCTTCTACGAGCTCGCACCAACGGCTGGCCAAGCGCAGGTGCGATTACACTAGTAGCTGGGAGCTTCTGCTGTTGCTCCAATTTCCAACTTGGTCCGAGCCTCGTCCGATTAATGCTTGGGGCCCCTGAGGCCTCGCCCGAACATACCAAAAAGTTTTGAATCATAAAACTCGCTCAAACTCTCAGAAAGCACAAAAAAATATCAAAATTAAGAATCACACCCCAAACCAATTGAATCAAAAATATGAACTTCAAGTTCTTCAATTTAGCCCCAATGTGCCGAAACGTACTTAAACAACTCGGAACGACACCAAATTTTTCGTGCAAGTCTTAAATAACATTACGGAACTATTCCTGGCCTCAAAATTCCATTTTGACCTCGATATCACCAAAACATACTCCAAACCAAATTTAAAGAACTTTAAAACCTTCAAAGAACCAACTTTCACTATTAGGCGCCGAAACGCTCCCGGGTCATCCAAAATCTGATCCGAGCATATGCCCAAGTCTAAATCATCATATGAACCTATTGAAACCGTTAAATCCCGGTTCCGGGATTGTTTACTCAAAATGTTGACCGAAGTCAAACTTAGCCCTTTTAAGGCCAAACTATGGAACTAAGTGTTCTGATTTCAACCCGAACTTTTTTCAAATCCCAAACTAACTATCCCCGTAAATCATACAATAGTAAAAAAAATGTATGGGAAGTCTTATTTAGGGGAACATGGTTCTAGAAGGCAAAACAACCGGTTGGGTCGTTACACTATTTCTCTTTGAAGTATCTTAACAAAGGTCATAAACTATAATAACCCGGCCAGTCATTTTGAGCATTTGCACTTTGCTCGATTGTTTGAGGGCAGGAGTATCTCCTTATGATGTATTATGACTTGTGTTTATCGTCAGTTTTGGTTTCCGGGTGATTCAAAATTAGTTTGGAAGAATGAATTTCATTGTTGAAGCTTAAAGTTGGAAGAGTTGACCAAGTTGGACTTTTGTGAATTTGACCCCGCAACGTAATTTTGATGGTTCTGTTAGGTTCGGATGGTAATTTTGGACTTGGGCGTACGCCCAAATTTGTATTTGGATAGTTTTAGAAGGATTTGGCACTAATGGGCGAAAGTTGGAAATTTGAAGGTTTAAAATGTTCATAAGTTTGATCGGGAGTTGACTTTGATGGTATCGGGTTCAGATTATGGTTCTGAGAATTGGAATAGCTTCGTTATGTCATTTGAGACTTGTGTACAGAATTTGGGTTCATTCTGGATTGAATTGATATGTTTTGGCACGAAATTTGGATGTTCAAAAATTTTAAGTTCATTAAGTTTGTAGGTGCGATTCGTCGTTTCGACGTCGCTATGCATGATTTGAGGCCTCGAGTAGGTCCGTGTCATGTTATGGGACTTGCTGGTATATTCGAGTAGGGTCCCGAGAGGCTCAAGAGAGTTTTGGATCATTTTGGAATTTTTTGTTAAGGTTGGTTTGTGGCAGGATCTGCTGAAATCGCACATGCGACTGGTTTTGCGCAGGTGCGGTGGTCATAGAAGCAAAAGTATGGTCGCACCTGCGATGACGGCTGAGTTGGGCCACATCCGTAGAAGAAAAATTTATAGTGCGCCCGCGTACTCGTAGTAGCGAGAATCATGCGTGCAGGAGCGCACGTTTGTGGAGATGCGCATTTAGTTGTTGCACCTGCGATATCGTAGGTGCAGATATTTTTCTGCATGTACGAGGTTCATTTCTCCTGCTGATTCCGTAGAAGCAGACGCCATGTCGCAGAAGAGACGCCGCAGAAGCGGCTATCATCATCGTAGATGCGAAAGGGCCTGGGCAGAACCTCTATTTCGTGTAGGAATGGCAGGCGGTGCAAGGCAGTGCGGGTGCGGGGCGGGTTTTGTCTGGACCCGCAAAATTTAAACATGCCCCGCCCCGCCCCGCATAGGATTTAAACCCGCATTCACCTGCCCCGCACTCCACCCGCGTTCACCCGCCCCGCCCCGCCCCGCCCCGCACCCGCATTTTTTTTAATATAAAATTTCTTTCTTTTTTAGTAAGCTAGACTTAAATCTGATTTTTTACTACATAGGCAAACTTTTTACGTGTTTATATTTTGGCAATTACTAATTGGCCATACTTTTATGTGCTATAATTATCTGTTTCCTCTTTTCACTGCATGTGAGAGGCAAAGTGATTTTATTATTGAATTGAAAGCTTGTCTTTTACAAAAAAAAATTAATCTAGCCGCAAAGTTAACATGTAATATGGCTTCTTTATTTCACAAGCTTTAGATAATTTAGCCTTCTTTTTATAGCTAGCAATTCACAAGAAATTAAAATAATAAAGTTGTTCTATAAATTATAGGGAAAAACTGAAAACTTTAGACCTAAACAGCAGTTGAACCAATGGGACCAAGAAAATAACATTATGTTGTAGAGGTCAAATTGCATAAATCCCAAGTAAAGAGGTGTATTCAGAAACAAAAAACAACATTATAAGATGCAGAAAGATGTAATTTTACAAAATATGATAAGAATTGATGCTACAATAGTCATACATAATTGCAATTGCAACGAAACCACAAGTATTAAAAAGCATGGATTATAGTTGAAGGTTTACTTTTTAAAAGATTATTTCATATCATTGCAGACAAATATGCAACCCAACCCTGTGCAATCATAAACTAAGGTTAAGCAACATCAAATAAACTTACAGAACCAATTTTCTTTTAACATTTCAAGTAGCTCAAAATTTTGACTATAATTCAAAGGCAGATGGATATTTTACGAAAGCAAGGAGCAGAATGAAGGAGATGCAGCATCTAGCAATGGATACAGAATCAGAAATCAATGCCAGTTGAATTAGATCCCCACCTGCAACCCGCCCCGCCCCGCATTTTTTTAAAAATTTAAAAATTGATCCCGCCCCGCCCCACAATCGCATAATCTCAAACCCGCACCGCCCCGCTACGTTCAAACCCGCCCCGTCCCGCACCTGCACCGCCCCATTGCCATCCCTAATTTCCTGGGTTAGAGTCATTTTATCATATTTTGAGATTTGGGGCTTGGATTGAGATGATTTTTGAAGCAATTTTGTCACGACCCAAACCGAAGGGCCGTGACGTGCACCCAGTGCCTAACTCAATCGAGTGCCAAGGTAACATATCCTTCTTATCATACTATCATGGGTAAATGGGCCAGAAGGGCCGTAATGAGATTCCAGAATAAAACATAAGGAAATACTAGACATAGGACGGCCCAACATGATATAGAAACTTATACATGTAACATACGGGCCTTTAAGGACGACAAGATCATTTGTACACTAAAAATATAGGCCGACAAGGTCATACAATTATCTATATATAGGAGGACTATCAACCTGTCTATCAGGACCTGCAAGCATGAACATAGTGTACCCAAGCAAAAGGGACGTCAGTACAAATAAAGTACCGAGTATGTAAGGCATTAAAAGCAGTGTATAAAAGACATGAAAGAAACATGGAGTAAAAGGCTCAACCTGTATGTCTGAATAGCTTTGTGAATCATGAAACATTTATAATGTTATGCATGTGCGTAGAAATATCATATTATGCATAGGTATATGCGTCCATAACATCATCAAGCTTATGAGGGCATCCCATCATATCATCTCGGCCTATGTGGGTGAAATCATCAACGCATAATAACTGGTCAGGTGGTGGTGCGTTTATAATGCTGTAACCTTTCCCCGTACCCCATATACATATAATATACGCCTATATAACGCCATTTGGTCATGGGTTAATGTACACGTATAAATGAATGCAATGCATAATGAAGTAAGTCAATAAGATCTCTCGAAATGTCATAAGATCATTATGTCTTCGGATAAACTTTATCAACTTACGTATTTTCTGAGACCCATGGACAAACGATATAATAATAGAACACATGGAATCAAGAACATAGTCACTCCTAGTACTTCTATGAATAGAGTGATTTATGAACGTTGCGCGTTTGTTTGTTTCATTTTTATCTTATGGATCATGCCAAAAGGAAATAAGGGATAGCCTTAACATACCTTTGCAATCTTCTCTCCAATCGTCAACCAAGCTCAATATGATCTTCTTACATCTACAATGAGTAAACTGAGTTTATCGTCATCATATAACTGTTGTAACTCTCATATTCCAAAAGCAATATTCTACAATAAAACAGATAACACCTCCTCTACTTTTAGTATATCCCATAAGTTACTAAAAGTCACTAAACAGCCCAAACAACAGCAGTATAATTCACAATAAGCTCTTTGATTACTTCAACAACCATTTTAAGCGACAAGCTCAATTTACAATTAATAAAATATAATTTAATCTAAATCCTTTTCCATGAATCTTCCTACAACATCTATACTATCATACTTATGCTTACCATATTATTTTCATCCCAAAACAACAGAAGAATAATCTTTAAAAAATAGTCCACACGCCTAGCACCTTAACCTTTATCGTCAACCTCTTATTTTTATGTTATCTTCTTCAATCAACTTAATTAGCACAATGATAAGCTTACCAACGGAATCCACAACATAAGCAAACTATTATAACAATTTCCAGCCACAAAAAAAAAAGATAACAATTCCTTATGTCATGTCAATTATTATCTCATAGATTTTGACTCAAACAACTGAACCAACACGTGATTAAACTTAAGCACAACCAAGAACATTATTTATTTACCTTTGGTAGTAGATAAAGCTTGAAATTCCCAGCTGGTGTAGCTCACAACAACCCTCAATCACACCACAACAGTATAGAAGTTGTATTCTCTTCTTAAATCAACTTTTGTGTTCAAGTTGGTGTGTAAACACTTGTATTTCCCATTGAAACTCTAATATATATGAGGGAGCGACTGATTATTACCTTAATAAACAAGAACACCACGAAATATGAGGTAATTCACTTGAAAAATTCTACAAAACAATCACAAGATGAAGAAATACGATCTAGGAAGCACCACCAGATTTCTAGATTTGGATTCATGTTTTTATCTTTGGATTTCACTCTACAATCTTGGAGGAACTCTTGTAGATCATATAGGAGTATTTAACTGCTTTGGTCGAGAAAAATGAGTTAAAACGACTTAGAATTGACTTATATACAAGCTGGAGTTTTACACCGACTTTGTAGGTCCCACAGGAGCTAACTGCGCAGTCTCGGGAAAACACGAATATCTCTCTACTCCAATGTCGTATCGATGAACGGATAAATGAATAGAAACTAGACTCCTAGACTTCAATTTGCTATGTGAATCATCCCTTAATGCCAAGTATATTGGGAGAAAAACTCAGCTACATTTGACCTAATTTTCAGCACCTTATGAATGTAACTTTTGATGACCTTTGCCAACTTTTGTTCCACAACTCGCTTGACTTCAAAACGTAATACACGAATATCATATGAATAAAATAACTCATATAATAACCTCCTCATTATGTTAAGAACCCTTGTCTCACTCCAAAAGTACAAGTTATAACATTCCAAACTTGTCAACTTTCAACGAAACTTATTTCCTTCAATTCGTTTAGCTTCTAAGCTTTCCAACCCTCTTGGTAATTGTTATTCATGATACTAAATATTTGTAACCTCCAAGGTAACATGATTAACTTACTTTATGTGCTTTCAAAGGCGATCTCATTTCTGAACTTACATCAATTGACTTACGATGTACTCTCATGTACGAAAATTTGGGGTGTAACATATTTTCACCATATGGATTGGGGTAAGTGTTCTCTACTCGGTTTTTGTTACATTTCGTGAATAAATCTATGTTTTTTATAATTGGATTATGAATTTTTAAGAGAAATTTGGGGGCTTTTGTCTAAAGTCTCATAGAGTGAATTTTTTAGTTTTTAACATTGATTCAAAATCGGATTTGAATGGAACTAGTATGGTTGGAGTCGTAGCTAAATGGGTTGTCAGATTTGGTAAGTTTCATCGGGTTCTGAGGTGCGACCCGGATTTGACTTTTTGGTTGACTTTAGACTTTTGATTAAGGATTCAACCTTTATCGATTGGGTTTGTTTCCTCTGGCATTATTTGTTGTTCTTGAGTTGATTTGGCTAGTTTTGAGTCATTCAAAGGTTGGTACGTGCAGGATGATATATTTTGAGCATAGTTTGGCATGCTCGGTATTGATTTTGGCTTGTTCGAGGTAAGTATCACTTCTAAACTTGGTGTTGGGGCTATGAACCCCATGGGTCTACATAAATCCATGTGGAGTAGTTTTATGGGTCGAGAAATACTCACCATTTTCTTTGATTTGAAGGATGGTCTGACCTGTTTATCATTAGCACAAGCATCACAAATTTTGGCTTCCCTGAATTTTGATTTTGGCTAGCCAAGGATCAGGTCCTTGGTAATAAGTTTGTTCAAACACAAAAAACCTAACATGTCCTAGGCTCTTATGGCATAGGAAAGAATCAGTTTCAAGTGCACCAAGACATGATAGTTTATTTTCAGGTGTATTTATTTTCAGGTGTATACATAATGTCATCTTTATAAATATTTTTGTGCCTTTTTCATTTGAGAACCAAGTTTCCAGAATTTTCATTTGTAACCATATAGTTTTTAGAAGTGAAGAGAACCTGGTTCCCTTAGTCATATATTTGAGATACACTCAACAAACTACGCTTTAAACGTTTAACACAGTACATATTTCCAATTGCATGAGAGGTGGACTTACCAACTTTATCTGTACCGATTATATTACTGTAACGACTTAGCCGGTTATTTTGTGTATTGTAGCCTTGTTTCCCTATTTATTGCCTTCTATATGTTCATTTGTGGTTATGTGACTTGCTGAGGTGGTTGGTTTTGTTCGGATGAGTTTCAGAGTGAAATGGGACACTTAGTCCCAAGGTTGGAAGCTTAAGTTGAAAGAGTTGACCAGAGTTTGACTTTTGTGTAGACGACTCTGGAATGGAGTTTTGATGGTTCCAATATCTCTGTATAGTAATTTTGGACTTAGAAGTATGTCCGGATATTGATTTAGAGGTCAACAGGTCATCTTGGATTAAATTGGCGAAAGTTGGGAAGTTGATGGTTTGGAAGATTTAGAGGTTTGACCGAGAGTTGACTTTAATGATATCGGGATCGGATTTCAGTTCCAAAAATTGGAATAGGTCCATTGTGTTATTTATGACTTGTCTTCAAAATTTGAGGTCATTTAGAGTTGGTTTGCTATGATTCGGCATTAGTTTTAGAAGTTGTAAGTTCATTAGGCTTGAATCGATGTGCGATTCGTGGTTTTGGTGTTGTCTGATGTGATTTGAAGCTTTAAGTGAGTTTGCATTGTGTTTTGAGACTTGATGGTATGTTCGGGTCCAAGGGGCCCCAGGTGTGTTTCAGATTGAGTTCGGACTATTTGTTCATGTATTGGAATTGATGGTCTCAGGGCTTCTGGTTTCCTTCTTCGTGTTCACTAAGAATAGGTCGCGATCGCATAGAGTCCTTGCTTGCAGATGGATTTTTGCTCTTGGGGTTAAGTAAGGATAGGATGCATTCGAGGAAGGTTGGGTGATTGTGCATCGCAAACGTGTGTGAAGCATCGTGTTCGCGTAGAAGGAAGGAGGGGTTGTGTGGTGGGACGCGTTATTCATCGCGTTCGCGTGGACTAGTCTGTGATCATGAAGCCTGGCGATGTTTGTGAGCTGGTGGAATTTGTTCTTCACATTCACCTTCACGTGGACTATTCCATCTTAGCTTTTATAATTTATTTAGTGAATTAGAGTGAAGAATATGAGAGATTTTTGTAAAATTTCCTAAAGTGAAAATTGAGGATTTGAAGGTCGATTTGGATAATTTTGGTATGGTTGGATTCTTTATTGAATGGGTTTTCGGATTTTATAAGTTTGGTTAGGTTTCGCGATGTGAGCCAGGGGTTGACTTTTTGAGGTAACTTTTTTATTTTCTTTAAAGATTATAACTTTATTATCCGGAATAGTTTTTTATGATTTGTATTTATGGTATTAAGTTAATGTGGCTAGATTCGAGCTATTCGGAGTTGAATTTTTGCGGAAAAGGCTTACTAGTAGGTTGATCTAGTTTGTTTGAAATAAGTATCTTGCCTAACTTTGTATGGGGAAACTACCCCTTAGGTTTGGGTTGATTGTGCTATTTGTATTATGTGAAAGGCAGTGTACGCAAGGTGACAAGTGAGTACACGGGCTATATGTAATATTTGACCGATTTAAACTATTTAGACTCTTTCCATGCCTTTAATTGAATTGTCATAACATGACACATCTTTCATCGTTAATGTACTCTTACATTTGTTAATCTACTCTTATATGCTTTATTGATGTTGTAGCACTTGTTCTACCTATTACTTGTTATATTTGCTCTCATATGTTTTAGTTGAAGTTGTTATTTTCCTTATAGACTTGTTATCTCCTTATTGTTAAATTACTCTTACTTGAGGTTGTCATTTCGTGGAACATCTTGTTGTGATGTTATTGGTGTTGAAGTTGAAAAAGTCGTTATTATATTGAGGTGAAGTAGTTAATTTTTGAGGTATCTTTCCTTGTTGAGTATTCCTCATTCATCTTGTTGTTGTTGAGATTATTATATATATTGTGGTTAAGCTATGAGCTATTTGTTGTGGAAATATTGATATTATTTTCTTTTTGGCAAGTTGTGTCATATGGGCACTTGTGGTCCGACTTATGATTGTGTTGTGAAATTGATACATATGCGGTAGTATAAGGCTAGGGGTTGAAACACATGCATTAAGATAAGGTGGGATTGATATGCGTGTCACTAGCAGCGGAACTACTTGAAGCCACGAGGTGTGATATGGTGAGCTAAAAGGTGAGTAGCTATTTCGTATAAATAATTTTAAAACTAAATGTAAGGATCCCACAGTGATATAAGGAAAGATTGTGATTAACATTGAGAACTGTGAATACGAGGCGGTACCTCGGTTGTGATTCTTGTTGTGCATTTCATATTAAAAGAGTTATTGGTTGAACGGATCTTGTTGCTTTTATTCTTCCTTGTCTTACCATTTTTGTCCATATTTGATTATTTGTGGTTCTCGATTTGTGTTTCCTTCTTATTGGCTTTTTTCTTAAAATTCTGCAATTTACTTACGTTATTAAACTACTTGTTATCACTGATTTATCTGCTTTCCATCACTTCCTGTTATTATATTATTGTTCTGTTTATCTTGTCCTAGTAAGTGTCTTAACTTGGCCTCATCACTACTCTAGCGAGGTTAGGCTTGATACTCACTAGGTACCGTTGTGGTGTACCCACACTACACTTCTGCAATGTTTTTTGCAAATCTAGGTACATAGGCTCGTGTTGGATGCTACTGAGTGATTTGGTACTTCTGGAGACGTCAAGGTATACCTACCTGATATCCACAAGCCTAGGAGTCACCTTCTCTTACCCTCACTTGCAGTACTTCTGCTAGTAAGGATCCCGCAGTGATATAAGGAAAGATTGTGATTAAGATTAAGAACTGTGAATACGAGGCAGTACCTCGGCTGTGATTCTTGTTGTGCATTTCATACTAAAAAGAGTTATTGGTTGAACAGATCTTGTTGCTTTTATACTTCCTTGTCTTACCAGTTTTTGTCCGTATTTGATTATTTGTGGTTCTTAATATGTGTTTCCTTCTTATTGCCTTTTTGCTTAAAATTCTGCAATTTGCTTACGTTATTAAACTACTTGTTATCACTCATTTATCCTCTTTCCATCACTTCTCGTTATTATATTAATTTTCTATTTATCTTGTCCTAGTAGGTGTCTTGACTTGGCCTCATCACTACTCTGCCAAGGTTAGGCTTTATACTTACTAGGTATCGTTGTGGCGTACTCATACTACACTTCCGCAATGTTTTTTGCAAATCTAGGTACATCTGCTCGTGCTGGATGCTAGTGAGTGATTTGGTACTTCTGGAGACTTCAAGGTATACCTGCCCGATGTCCGCAAGCCTAGGAGTTACCTTCTGTTATCCTCACTAGCAGTACTTCTGCTAGTAAGGATCTCGCAGAGATATAAAGCCCGACCATTTATACAACCTTAACCGATTAATCACAGTGAATAAGTAAATTTTCACAACTAAAATACCAGGTTAAATGTGAAATCCTGAATTAAATGCTAACATTCGAAAACCCAAAATATAAAATACTAACAAGCCCACGGAATCTGGTGTCACAAGTCTGAGCCTCTAATGCAAGAGTATTAACCTACTACATAATGTTTTTCTAGAATTGTGGAATACAAATAAATAAAATAGAAGGAAGATCAGGATTGCGAACGCCAATTTGGAGCTACCTTAAATCTCCCGAGTGTGATGCTAGGCGGAGAAGATCTCACTCAGCCTCAGTGGGTGCACCTGAATCTGCACACAAGGTGCAAGGAGTATTGTGAGTACTTCCAACTCAGAAAGTAATAAATATAAATAAGGTCTGAGGATAAGAAATCCTAAATAACACAAAACAAAGCTATAAATACAACAACGTGAACCAATAGCATAATACAGTAAACGTTGAAAACAATTATAATAAAGTCACATCAGAATAAGAATAAATGACAATTAAATATGCAATGCAACACATAAACCGATACTCTCCAGTACCCCGCTGCAGCATACCAGTTGCAGGGTGCTAGGGTGTTCTCTAAAATTGACTTGAGATCGGGTTACCATTAGTTGAAGTTTAGGATTCGGATATTCTGAAGACCGCTTTCCGTACTAGATATGGCCATTATGAGTTTCTAGTGATGTCCTTCGACTTGACGAATGCCCTAGCGGCGTTTATCGACTTGATGAACATGGTGTTCAGGCCATACTTTCATTCGTTTGTCATTGTCTTCATGGATGACAATTTAATCTACTCACGCGGCCTGGAGGAGCACGAGCAACATTTGAGAGTGGTGGTTCAGATATTGCGGGAACAAAAGCTATATGCTAAGTTCTCTAAGTGTGAGTTTTGGCTAGATTCTGTAGCATTCTTGGTGCATGTTGTATCAAGCGAGGGTATTAAGGTGGATCCCAAGAAGATTGAGGCAGCTTAGAGTTGGCCTTGTCCCTCTTCGGAGACTAAGATCTGGAGCTTCTTGGTGTTAGCAGTTTATTATCGCCAGTTTGTGGAGGTCTTCTCATCTATTGTAGCGCCTTTGACTAGATTGACCCAGAAGGGTGCTCCGTTCCGTTGGTCCGATAATTGTGATGTGAGCTTTAAGAAGCTCAAGATAGTTTGTCTACAACACCAGTTCTAGTGTTGCCTTCCTGTTCAGGGATGTATACGATGTATTGCGACACTTCACGCATTGGCTTGGGTTGTGTATTGATGCAGGAGGGGTGAGTTATTGCATATGCTTCACGTCAGCTGAAGATCCATGAGAATAATTACCATGCGAACGATTTAGAGTTAGTCGCGATTGTTCATGTTTATGGGGTGTCCTGTGAGGTTTACACTGATCATCGCAGCTTGCAGCATCTGTTCATGCAAAGGGATCTTAATTTGAGGCGGTGAATATGGCTTGAGTTACTAATGGATTTTGACCTTACCATCATTTACCATCTGGGCAAGGCGAATGTATTTGTGGATGCTTTGAGCAGAAAGGCAGAGAGTACGGGTAGCTTGGCATTCATTTCAGCAGAGGAGAGGGCACTAGCTTTAGACATTCAGTCCTTGGCTAACAGACTTGTGAGGTTGGATATTTCAGAGCCTAGCCGAGTTCTTGCATGCGTCGTTGCCCCGTCTTCACTGTTGGAGCAGATCAAGGCTTGACAGTTTGATAATCTACATTTAATAGTTCTCAGAGAGACAGTACTACAGGGTGGTGCCAAGGAGGTTTCTATCGGCGAGGATGGTGTTCTACAACTCTAGGGTCGTCTATGTGTTCCTACTGTCGATGGCATGAGGGTGAGGATTCTAGAGGAGGCACACAGTTCTTGATATTCCACTCATCCAGGTGCTACGAAGATGTATCGTGACCTGAGGCGGCATTATTGGTGGCGGCGCATGAAGAAAGACATAGTTGAGCATGTAGCTATGTGCCTAAATTGCCAGCAGGTTAAGTATGAGCACCAGAGGTCAGAAGGACTACTCGAGTGGAAATGGGAGCGTATTACTATGGACTTCGTAGTTGGATTATCGCGGACCTTGCCGAAGTTTGATGCAGTTTGTGTCATTGTCGACATGTTGACCAAGTCGGGACTTCATTCCAGTTGTGACTACGTATACTTCAGAGATGTTGGCCATATTAAATTTAGAATATAGTTTGGTTGAATGGTGTCCATGTTTCCATCATATCAGATAGAGGCCCTTAGTTTACTTCACATTTTTGGAGAGTAGTACAGAGTGAGTTGGGGACCCGTGTAGAGCTCACCACCGCATTTCATCTACAAACTGACGGGCAGTCGGAGCTGATAGTCCAGATCTTGGAGGAAATGCTCGTAGCATGTGTGATTGACTTTGGAGGGTAGTGGGATCGATTCTTACCTTTGGCCGAGTTTGCTTACAATAATAGTTATCACTCCAGCATCAAGATGGCTCTATTTGAGGCTTTATATGGCCGACAATGTCGTTCTCCCATCGGGTGGTTTGATCCCGGCGAGACTAAGTTATAAGGTACTGATTTGGTGCAGGACGCGTTGGAAAAGGTAAAGTTGATTCAGGAGCATCTTTGCACAGCACAGTCCAGACCGAAGAGTTACGCGGATCAAAAGGCGTGTGATTTATCATTTATGGTGGGCAAGAAGGTTCTCTTGAATGTCTCGCCGATGAAGGGGATCATAAGGTTCGGGAAGAAGGGCAAGTTGAGCCCAAGGTTATAGGCCCATTTGAGGTGTTGAGACGAGTTGGGGAGGTTTCTTATGAGCTTGCTTCACCTCTCAGTCATTCAGGAGTTCATCCGGCTTTCCATGTGTCTATGCACCAGAGGTATCATGCTAACTTGTCATATGTGTTAGACTTCAACACCATTCAGTTAGGTGAGAGCCTGGGTTATGAGGAGGATCCAGTTTCCGTTGTTGATAGGCAGGTTCGCCAATTGAGATCCAAGAGGACTTCCATAGTAAAGGTTCAGTGGAGGGGCCAACCAATCGAGGAGGCGACCTGGGAGTTCGAGGAGGACATGCGGAGCAGATATCCACACTTATTCAGCACTCCAAGTATGATTCTAGACAAGTTCGACGATGAACGTTTTATTTAAGATGTGGAGAATGTAACGACCCGATCGGTTGTTTTGCCTTCTAAAACCTTGTTCCCCTAAATAAGATTTCCCATACGTTCTTTTACTTGTTTATGATTTGCGGGGATGATTAGTTTGGGATTTGGAAGAGTTCGGGTTGAAATCCGAACTCTTGGTTCTGTGGTTTGGCATTAAAGGGCTAAGTTTGACTTCTGTCATAATTTTGAGTAAAAGACCCCAAAATCGGCATTTGACGGTTCTAATAGATCCGTATGATGATTTCGGACTTTGGCGTATGCTCGGATCAGGTTTTGGATGACCCGGGAGTGTTTCAGCGCCTAATAGTGAAAGTTGGTTCTTTGAAGGTTTTAAAGTTCTTTAAATTTGGTTTGGAGTAGGTTTTGGTAATATCGAGGTCCAAATGGAATTCCAAGACTGGGAATAGTTCCGTAATGTCATTTAAGACTTGCACGCAAAATTGGGTATCGTTCCGAGTAGTTTAAGTACGTTTCGGCACATTGGGAGTAAATTGATGAACTTGAAGTTCATATTTTTGATTCAATTTGTTTGGGGTGTGATTCTTAGTTCGGGTTGAATAGGAACACTTGGTTCCATGGTTTGGCCTTAAAAAGCCTATGTTTGACTTCAGTCAACATTTTGATTAAACAATCCCGGAATCTGGATTTGACGGTTCCAATAGGTTCGTATGATTATTTACCACTTGGGCGTATGCTCGGATCGGGTTTTGGATGACCCGGGAGCGTTTCGGCGCCTAATAGTGACCGTTGGTTCTTTGAAGGTTTTAAAGTTCTTTAAATTTGATTTGGAGTAGGTTTTGGTGATATCGAGGTCAAAATGGAATTCCGAGACCGGGAATAGTTCTGTAATGTCATTTAAGACTTGCACGTAAAATTTGGTATCGTTCCGAGTAGTTTAAGTACGTTTTGGCCCATTGGGAGTAAATTGGAGAATGTGAAGTTCCTATTTTTGATTCAATTGGTTTGGGGTGTGATTCTTAATTTTGATGTTGTTTTGTGCGTTCCAAGAGTTCGAGCGAGTCCATTTTATGATTCCAAACTTGTTGGTATGTTCGAGCGGGGCCTCGGGGGCCCCTAGCGTTAATCGGACAAGGCTCGGACGAAGTTGGAAATTTAGAGCAACAACTGAAGCTCCCAGCTGCTGGTGTAATCACACATGCGCTTGGCCATCCGCAGGTGCGAGCTCGCAGAAGTGAGCCTTTAACCGCAGAAGCGGCCCATCGTGGGCTGCTCACTGACCGCAGAAGCGGGGCAAGTGTCGCACGTGGAGCGCCGCAGGTGCAATGAAGGCCATTGCAGGAGCGGACAAGGATCGCAGGTGCGACGCACGCACCGCAGAAGCGAGCCGCTGGTCGCATAAGTGAGGGAGCCGGCTGAGGGGAAGGACCGCGTCTACAAGGTCTTTCCGCAGATGCGCAAATTGCTAGGCAGAAAGGTTCATTTAATACGGGACTTAAGCCATTTCTAACCCATTTCTCACACTTCTTGGGCGATTTTGGAGCTTCTTCAGAGGGGTTTTCACCTAGCATTTTAAGGTAAGTAAGTTCTACACAAAATTTGTTTAAAACATATATTATGGGTAGATTATAACATGTAATTAGTGAAAATCATGGGTTTAGGTGAAAACCTAGGGTTTTGATAAAAATGGGATTTAACCATGAAATGTTTTATGGAATTTAGTGAAAATCATATATTTAAGTTCATAAGAATATGGGTAACAACTTTCTTCAAACATTTCCGGAATCCGGGCACGTGGGCCGTGGGTGAATTTTAGGAATCCTACATTTGGGGTTGGGTGGTCCCTTTAATAGTTGAGAAATGAACTTTTGAACATGTATTGATCAATTTATATACCATTTGATTAGTTTTGGATTGTTCGGCACCGAAATGAGGGTTTGAGCGCAATCTTGGACTGGAAAGTACGCTTTGAGACGAGGTATGTCTCTTTTCTAACCTTGTACGAGGGAATTAACCCCATAGGTGAATTGAATAAATATGTGCTTCTATTTGTGTGGGATACGTACGCACGAGGTGCGAGAGTCCGTACGTAGCTACTAATTATGCTTATGTCCGAGTAGTCTATGACCCAAATCACGTTTTACTTGCGTTGTTTGCACCCTACTTGTTAACGTAATTGCTTACGTCATATTGATTTTGATAAAAGAATCGAAGAAAGTTAAATTTCACTTAGTTGAAGTTGTGAATGGGACACTTGACTGTTATTGATAATTTGTGTTTCCATAAAGTATTTTCTTTTGTGGAGCGGTCCAAACGCGTCGTAGCAGATAGACGCATCTATGGTTCGTGCCGTTCAACCCTCGGCAGTGCACAATTTAAAATTTTTATGTTGGATCAAGCTGTGCGACCTCGGCATAATTGCGTAAATGAATCTTTGGAACTATTTATAAATGATATTGCTTCATTGGGAACGGGGCTAACCCCCGAACTCAGGAAAAAGCTTATTCAATTTCTTATTAATAACATGGATTGTTTTGCTTTGTCCCATTTAGACATTACAGGGATCCTACCGAAGATAACAACACATCGGCTAAGCCTTGACCCCAGGTTGAAACCGGTGAAACAAAAGAGAAGGCCCCAGTCCGAAGTAAAGCACGCATTCGTAAAGGACGAGGTAACTAAACTTCTCAAAATAGGGTCCATCCGGGAGGTGAAATACCCTGAATGGTTAGCCAAGGTAGTCGTAGTCCCTAAGAAAGGGAACAAACTTAGAATGTGTGCAGGTTACAAGTATTTGAACAAGGCATGCCCTAAAGATTCTTTTCCACTGCCTAACATCGATGATCGATGCCACGACTGACCACGAGATCCTTACCTTTTTCGACGCCTATTCCGGGTACAATCAAATTCAGATAAACCTGGGAGAACAGGAAAAGACCTCATTTATCACCAAGTATGGAACATATTGTCATAATGTAATGCCCTTCGGGCTAAAAAAATGCAGGAGCTACTTACCAACGCCTAGTAAATAAGATGTTCGAAGAACAAATAGGTAAGTCAATGGAAGTTTATATTGATGATATGCTAG
Organism: Nicotiana attenuata; assembly: GCF_001879085.1. Lineage (NCBI taxonomy): Eukaryota > Viridiplantae > Streptophyta > Magnoliopsida > Solanales > Solanaceae > Nicotiana > Nicotiana attenuata. The sequence goes on along the minus strand of NW_017670973.1, from coordinate 30,273 downwards.
TTAAGTCCCTACGCGCAGAGGACCGTTTGGCTCATTTGCAGGAAACTTTCGAGATTTTGAAGAAATATAACATGAAACTCAACCCCGAGAGATGTGCTTTCGGGGTCGGTTCAGGCAAATTCCTGGGCTTCAGGTGTCGAATCGGGGAATCGAGATCAAGCCTAATAAAATCAAGGCCATCGAGAACATCACCGTCATAGACAATGTAAAATTTGTGCAGAGTCTAACTACACGGATAGCTGCTTTAGGCCGATTTATCTCGAGGTCATCGGATTGAAGCCACAGATTTTTCTCTTTACTGAAAAAAGAAGAACGATTTAACCTGGACCCCGGAGTGCCAACGAGCATTAGAGGAATTGAAGCGACACCTATCGAGCCCACCACTGCTTCACACTCCAAAGGCAGATGAGAAACTTTACTTGTACTTGGCAGTATCGAAAATCACGTTAAGTGGTGTCCTAGTTCGAGAAGAGAAAGGTACGCAATCCCCCGTCTATTATGTAAGTGTAACCTTAGGAGAGGTAGAAACTAGATATCCACACTTAGAAAAATTGGCACTAGCATTGATAAGCGCTTCTAGAAAGTTAAAACCATACTTCCAATGTCACCCCATATGTGTGTTAACAACTTACCCACTTCGTAATATTTTGCACAAGCCCGAGCTATCGAGTCACTTGGCCAAATTGGTCATCGATCTCAGTGGGTACGATATCGAGTATCAACCCCGCACGACCATCAAGTCCAAAATTTTAGCAGACTTCGTGGCCGATTTCACACCAACCCTCATACCCGAAGTTGAAAGGGAACTCTTGTAAAAATCGGGCACATCATCGGGGGTCTGGACTCTTTTCACAGACAGTGCTTCCAATGTGAAGGGGTCCTAGCTTGGCATCATTTTGAAGCCGCCCACAAGTAGCACTATTAGGCAATCTATCAAAACTTCTAGGTTGACTAACAATGAGGCCGAGTACGAGGCCATGATTGCAGGTCTCGAGCTAGCTAAAAGCTTGGGGGCAGAAGTCATTGAAGCCAAGTGTGACTCTTTATTGGTGGTGAACCAAGTAAACAAAAGCTTCGAAGTTCGAGACGATAGAATGCAAAGGTATTTGGACAAGCTACAGGTAACTTTGCACCGCTTCAAGAAGTGGACTTTAGACCATGTACCTCGAGAACAAAATAGTGAGGCTGATGCACTTGCACATTTGGGGTCATCGGTCAAGGAAGATGAGATCAGTCCGGGAACTGTGGTCCTCTATCAAGATATATGATCGATGAAGGTCATACCGAAATAAACTCTACAAACTTGACCTGGGATTGGAGGAATAAATATATTGAATATTTGAAAAACGTAAAGATCCCATCGGACCCTAAAGAGTTGAGGGCCTTTCGAACCAAAGCTGCTCGATTCACATTGGATGAAGATGGAACATTATACAAAGGACATTTGATGGACCATTGGCGGTATGTTTAGGGCCTGGGGACACCGAATATGTTTTACGAAAGGTCCATAGGCACTTGTGGGAACCACTCCGGCGCCGAATCCTTGATTCACAAAATCACTAGAGCAGGGTACTATTGGGATAGCATGGAAAAAGACACTAAGGAGTTTGTTCGAAAATGTGAATTTCAAAGTTTGCACCAATGATCCATCAGCCTGGAGAGCAACTTCATTAAGTCCTATCCCCATGTCCATTCATAAAATGGGGGATCGATATTGTCGGCCCTCTGCCAACAGCCCCAAGTAAAGATAAACTTCTTTTGTTTATGACTGACTACTTTTCTAAATGGGTGGAAGCACAGGCCTTCGAGAAGGTCAGAGAAAAAGAAGTTATAGACTTCATCTGGGACCACATCGTTTGTCGATTCGGGATACCTGCCGAAATAGTATGTGACAATAGAAAGCGATTCGTCGGTAGCAAGATAACAGAGTTCTTCGAAGAAAACAAAATAAAAAGGATCTTATCGACGCCGTATCACCCAGGCGGAAAATGACAGGCCGAATCGACGAACAAAACTATCATTCAAAACATAAAGACAAGGTTGAACGACGCTAAGGGAAATGGAGAGAAGTTCTACCCGAAGTCCTTTGGGCATATCGAAAGACATCGAAGTCTAGCACGGGGGCAACCCCATTCTCCCTAGTATATGGCTCCAAGGTCTTAGTTCCAGTCGAGGTCGGGAACCTAGTGCCAAATTTCGACATGCAATGGAGGAATCAAATCACGAGGCTATGAATACTAGCCTCGAACTATTGGATGAAAAACGAGAAGCTGCGCTTGTTGGGATGGCTGCACAAAAGCAAAGAATCGAGAGATATTACAATAGAAGAACCAACCTTCGCCACTTCGGAATCGGGGACTAAGTTCTAAGGAAAGTAACCCTCAATACTCGAGACCCAAACAAAGGGAAACTATGACTAAATTGGGAAGGACCACATCGAGTCCTCGGTATCATCGGAAAGGGATTTTATAAACTTGGCACAATAGAGGGCGAACAATTGCCAAACAATTAGAATGTATCACTACTCAAATGATATTATTGCTGAGGTATGACTTTCTCCCTTTTCCATTTGTATTTGATACTAACTTATTGCAGGTGTTCAATCGAAGACGTCGAGAAAACTCTTCAACACGAAGACCTTAGGTTTTAAAGCACGTGTTGCACTCTTTTTCCCTTAGATCGGTTTTTATTCCAAATGGATTTCTCCGGCAAGGTTTTTAACGAGGAAATAATTGTGTGCTACCTGAGGAAAATTAACAGTATCCAAGGCTTCTTTTCAATCAACCTCGAATACTGGGGAGCATCACCCTCGGAGGTTATATTTTCGGGAAAAATACTTCACGTCAAAGAGCCTTGATAGGGAAAGTTTGCAATGGGCCAAACGGTCGAATGAACCGTGTCTATATAGTTTAGTCAAGCCCGGATGGCAAAACATGTACGCATGTATAATTATTTAAAGAAGCATTCTTTCTATAACAAACACTTTGTGTCTCAAAGAAAAATTTGTCATTATACAAGCTCCATACTTATGATTTTGTGAGACATGGCTCAAGGGTCGAGAGAAAACATACTTCGAACACTCGGGGACTGCACGCTCGAATTATATAAATTCGAAGTCACAAGACCTTCGAACACTCGGGGACAGGCATTTCGAACAAGTTCAAAATATTATCGCCAAATAAGTCGAAGAGGCATACCCAAAGTCTACGGCCATATTAAAGGCTACAGCCATATTGAAGTCTACGGCCAAAATCACGCGGCCTGGAGATGTTCGAATCCTGCAATAAACAATAGGCCTTCAAATATATTGAAAAAACCGATTGAAAGGCTACCCCCGAAAAAATGATTAAAAAAGGGCTTCGATAAAATCAGCCCTCGAAAAATTATATGGCTTCGATAAAATTAGCCCTCCAAAAACTTTAAGAGGTATCAAATTATCTTAACACAAACGTGCTAAGGCACAAAAAGCAAAGTGGTCTCAATCGACATCGGACCCTCAAAAAACCCAATGGGCAAAAAATAAATGCCACATTCTACTAAGTCTTTTAAGCCGAAAAGGGGGAAATAATAGCCATCTTCTAAAGTCCATATCGGCCAACCTAAAAGAGCCTAAGGGCCCAAATATTTAGAGTTCGAGACCTTGTTCTCACTCAACTCGGAACTAAGGGTTCCACTACTCTGAGCTCGAATAAAATTGACCTGAATATAGCTCAAGGATTCATCATAAAACATTAAGAGGTATTCTATTATAAGTTCGAAACTTGCCCATTATTTGCGCCTGAGCCCCAACCCAAACAACCCCTTACAAAAACCCAGTCGGTACCCACTTTATATGACCCGCTCCGTTTATCTTTAATCTCAGCCGTTGATCTCTCAAGATCAACGACTTCCATTCACCCGGCCTTTTTAAACCTAAAGAAACCCCTAACCCTATCTTTTTTACACCCCTCGCCACCCCAGAACACTCTCTTCTTCTCCTCTTCTAAAACCCTAGCGCCGTAACCCCATTTTCCCTTTGATTCCAACTCAGACATGGAATCCATCAACGATCTTCTTACCTTATTAATCTTTTCTCGCTACTGGCTAACCATTTATGGTGTTACATAATTGCTTGCCTAACATGCCAAGCAGATCTCTCTTATTGTGAACCAAATCTGGTTCAGATCTTTCCTTCTTTCCATCTATGCTCATTCTTCGTCTCTTTATGACATGAATCTCTGAGATTTTCTCGACTCTTCATTGACCCTAAAATCTAGGGTTCAGATCTTTCAAGATATGTTATAGTTTTCCTATTTTACTTGAATATTTCTCTGTAATGTTTCCGTATATCTATCTATGTGCATCTCTATTATGATTTTTCATGGATATTTCTGACTAATTTTTACTTACCCTAAAATTAGGGTTTTTGATTATTTGGAATCGAACCAAATCTGGTTCAATCTTTAATTATTCCGTCTATATGTCTCTATGCATCTTTATTATCACTCTTCCTATTAATTTCCGACTAATTTTACTCACCCTAAAATTAGGGTTTTCGATTGTTTCTTTCCCTGTTTCCTTCAGTGATTTTGTCTATATGTTTTGTGATTCTTGCCGTTAAATGTGGACCACGTTCACTTACCCTAAACTTAGGAGTCTTTGATTCCTCAAATCTGTTTAAGTCCTTAATTATCGTGTTAAAATCTCTGACTCTATGTTTTACGCATCCATGCACTTGTTACTTATGGTTTACCTTAGATAAAGTTCTGTGTTTTCTTCCCTTAATTGACTATTAGATGTTTCCGTGATTGATTATTGCCATATTTATGTGCCTAGTCCAGTGCTATTTAAACCCTCTCCCCCTTTCCCCTTGGGAGGCTCGAACTCTTAATATTCTCACTAAGAAATCTAGGGTAGAAATCCTGCCTATAAGGATTCATCTATGCTATTAATTCTGCTCATTTGTCAAAACTCTTAAGTTCTACAATGTGTTTTAGAAACCCTGTCTATAGGACTTTTATTGGTAATGTCAACTCTGCCTAAACCTGTGTGAGTTTTATATGGTGTGTAAATTAGAAATCCTGCCTGTAGGACGCATCAATGTGTTAGCAATCATGCCTATAGGACCCCCAATGTTTGATTCAACTGTTTGCTGGTAACGTGTACAATTCCTGCCCTTGTGCTGCTTGATAAATATCATGCCTATAGGATTTAGATCAATTCAGTAATAGATATCATGCCTATATGATTAAAATCAGTTTCAAACTAGAGACTGGGCCTATAGGATTTAAGTCGGTTCAGTAATTAGAAAGCACGCCTATAAGATTAAAGGGAAATACAAGACTGTGAAACATGTCTATGAAGCAAAAATCAGTGTGCATCTAGAAATCATACCTATATGGTTAAAACTAGTTCGACATTAGATATCATGCCTATAGGATTCTACTAATTGGTTCTGAATACAATCGCCAATGCCAATCACTTAGACAATATGCCTATAGGACTTAATAATAATTCTGGATTTTGTAAGCGTGATGCATTACTGTCTGACGAGATTCATTAAAATCAGTAGGGAAAATAATAGGCCTTAACACTCGCACTAATGAAATTGATTCTGTATATCACTGCTCGCTTGTCTTCTCACATAGGTATCCTGTCTATAGAATTCTGCGATCAATAAAACATGCTAATCAGTTGCGTGCGTTTGCTATTTATGTGTGGAGGTCAATATGACCCCGTATATGTTTTTATGTGAAAAGTCCTAACTATTTGACTTGTCGCCTAGTATTTTAGGATTTTTGAGCAACCCAGGCTTAGTCTAGAACCACCCCAAATAGAAGTCCTAATGCCTCCAGGACCATAGGTAAGGGACGGGTAGTGCACACATAGGAAACGAACTAGAATCAACTAGAGCGCTTTAAGTAACAACTTAAAGATAGTAGTTGGGTAGCAGGAGATGATAGTCTGTGCCCGCTGAATAATATGAGTAACACCCCGACTCGAGGGAGTTATGAAGTATTATTTATGTTGCACGGGGTGATCCTTTAGGCTAAAAATTTTTAGGACCCCCATCCCTATTGAGTAATCCTCTAGCTTCCTTATTAGACTAATTCATAAATTAAGTTCAACCGGGACCCACTGTTGTGGACCTCGAGGGGTGCCTAACACATTCCCCTCAAGGTAATTTTGAGCCCTTACCCGATCTCTAGTGATGTGAACTGGTAATATGAGTTATCTGCTCTAGGTGCCCTAGCACACCTTAATCCGTTAGGTGGAGAGTCTAACCAATTCCTTTTCCTACCCTCTCAAAGTATTTGTCAAATGTCGGAACCCGATTTCGCGAGAAAAAGGGGGTGCGACAATAACAATAATAATTTTCACAAGGCAAAAACAAAGCAGACTTTACCACGAAGCAGAGATAGAGCGGAAAGAAAAGGAACTTTTTATACATAGAAGGTATTTATAATTCCCACAAGGGGCCTTACACAAAAAACAAAATCCTAAGGACCTAGTCCACTTTGGGAGCCACATCTTCGGGAATCGCTTGTCGCGCCCCCCTTTTCCCTCTTTGCATCGGAAAATCGGGTTTATGACAATTTGGGCGTAGGACAACTCATTCCTTTTGGGAACTGGGTTTTGCAGTTGAAGAGTTGCCACCTAATGATTTAAGGTGCATTAGGACACCTATAAGTTCACTTCTATGTTTGTCTGATAACCAGAGATAGGGTAAGGGCTTGAAATTATCCTAAGGGGAAGGTGTTAGGCACCCCTCAGGATCAACTAGTGTGGTTCCCGGCCAGACAGTTTTTTGTGAATTTGTGCAATTTAGCAAATAGACAAGTATAGGATCAAATAGTAGGGGATTTAAGTTTAAACACATAAGAGTTCGAAAGAGCAATTATTAAAAGGTGGATTTTGAAGAAGTGGCAAATGAAAAGAAAAGGGGTCCTAGGTTTATTTATAATATGGATCACATCAATGCAATATCCGGTAATCACTCCTCAAAAGAGAGGCTACGCGTGGTATTAGCGCACCGGTAATCATATCCATATCTACCATTCCCACCCCGTCGAGGTATTAAAGCGCGGATTGGTCTCGACCACTATTGAATGCTATTACTCGTCCCATTCCTATCAATCCTGGAGGAACTTAGGACTACTATTCCTAAAGGGGATGGATATTAGGCTGACATTTAGGTTTCAAAAGGTGAAAAAAGCTAAGGCGACATACAAAAACACATAGGACTGCACATAAAGGGGAAACATGTAAACTACTAAAAGGCTCATGTATACCTCCTCAAGCAAAGCACATAAATAGCATGACTTAAACACAGTCAGGATCTTAACCTAAAGTACTAAGGCAAGGGGAGTTTTAATTGTTGAGGCAGACCAGTTTATTACATAACTCAGATAAGAAGTCCGAATCAGGTCTGCCTGCTGGTTGTAGCAGTTACTAATTAACAAAGGCGGGTTCAGTTTTATTTGTTGTCACCTAAGGCTTGCCTAAGTGTTTGGGTGAGATCCTATAAATATGATATCTATTACTGATTCATAATGTGGCAAAGCAGTAACAATTCTAAAATAAACGATTTGAGATCCTATTGACATGCTTTCTAAACCGTATTAATAAGAAGAGAGAGAGTTGTTTTAAAAATTAGTTCAGAACAGTATGAGTTGAACTAATTTTAGACTAGACTGGTTTCATATTCTATAGACATTGATATCTATTATTGCTAATTTTAATTCCTATAGACATGATATCTAGTTGAGCGTGAAACGAAGCAGGCAGGATTTGCTTGAAATCCCTATAGGCATGGTTTCTTTGAAAAGGTACTGATTTTAATGATGCCGGATTATAACCAATTGGATCCTAAGAACATGGTGTCTATGTGTGGCAATAAACATGCAGAATTTAAGACAAATCCTATAGGCATGTTATTTAAATGCAGAATTTTAAAAAGGTCATATAGACAGGTTCTCTAAATACAGAGTTAAACATGCAGACTAAAAAAAGTCATATAGGCATATTATCAAATGCTGAATTAATCATACAGAAAACAGGTCCTATAGGCATGTTCTTTAAATGCAGAGTTAAACATGCAGACTAAAAAGGTCCTATAGGCATATTATATAAATGCTGAATTAATCAAACAGAAAACAGGTCCTATAGGCATGTTCTCTACCCTTCTAATAGTTAAGCATGCATAATTACCCGGACCTTTCCACTAACCAACCCCAATGTTTATTACAACTTATTACAGACCAAATAATGAATTACGTCAGAAAAGTGTAAAAGAAGGGGTTACAACCAGATGAAGCCTGATTCTTGACATCCTCTCTGAGTTATGGAATAAACCACCTCAAATGCCATTTGTTTCAACGCCTTTCTCAGACTTGAGTGCGTCAAAGTTCCCTAAGGGTCTTAAGGGACCCCGGGCAGTGCTTACACCTAAGTTTGCATAACCAGATAGAGATGAGTGCATTATGGAAGGGCCAGCCCTAATGTGTCCAAGTTCAGAGGGAGCTCATGGGTCCAAGGCAAGGCTCACACAAGAGGGGCAGAACCTAAGTCTAATAGTATAACTGAAGTGCGAAAACAAAGATTTAAAACTGAGTGGAGAATAGAGAGGGGTAAGGGTGATTGGAAAATAGTAGTAGTAAAGCTAACAATACACAGAATCAGCATTTTTATACAAAGGGGTTAGGGGTTTGGGAATTCATTGCAGGGAGCATATGACCATAGGAAGGGGTCAGGTTTGGGCATGCACAACAATAGATGGTGCTGGTACGCCCATAAACCAGCCAGAGAACACAACACATAGAGGGGATATGAAGCGTATGACCCCAGAAAGGGTCAGGTTTGGGTCATGCACAACAATGTCTAATGCTGACATGCCCTCAAACCAACCAGAGAATACAAACACATATGGGATATGGGGGTTTGGGATTCATAAGGCATAATCACATTATCGAATGACTGACAGAGTATTTATACATAAAGGAATACATTGATTTACATCATGCTTTAGGAATGAAACTTGATTAAGCGCAAGTAGGAAACAGGCAATAGTGAAGGCAATAGTAAAGAAAACATGTTGTTTTTGATGCTTGAAGATTAATTAGAACATACCAGTAAAGAAGCAAATGCAGAAAGAAAAGTAAGCAAATTCCCACAGCCTAGCCTTGGCTTTCAGCCGGCTAGACAAGGCAGCAACACAAGTAGTAACAGAGAAAAGAGAGAGAGTTTTGAGTGAAGTGTGTGTTCTGAACTCAAGTGGTTCGTTCGTGTTTGAAAGAAGAGGAGTGCAAGGTATTTATGGCTTTTTGAAAACGAGTGAAGGAGAGGTAATAAGTAAAGTCTCAACACAAATATAGAAACAATCACCAGTCAGAAACAATTACACAAGTGATTCCCCTTTAATTAAGGAATCACTATTTTAATGGGTAGAAGCAGGTCTAATTAAGGGAAGAAAATCAGTTTGGAAGCAGGCTGGTTATTGCCATATAAGGGGCAGTAAAAGCATGCAGTGAGCAACCATGTCTGAGTACAAATATATACTTATTTTGGAAAGAAATCAGCAAGGTAAAAACATCACCGTAAAGGGAAAAGAATCAATTAATTTTAAATAGGCGAGTGAAATCAGGGCTCATATAAGAAAAGCTTTTTAAATCAGTCACAAGATCAAGATCAATCAAGGAAGGAACATACTTCTGCACTTCAGCATATAAATAGAGTGAACAAAACATTAGTCATGCGAGGCCAAACACATTGACAAAAGAAACAACACGCAATAGTAGCGGAAATAAGCATACGATTTAGTAGATAGTCAAGGCTCACACATGTAGCCAAAGTGAAGAAGAGAGTCAGAACAAGTACAGGTCTTGCAGTAACAAGTGACGAAACCCTTTTGAGAAATTAGGGTTTCAACCATAGTTTAGTTGAAAGATAGTAAAAATCAGATAACTCACCTAAGAAAGAGAGAGTCAGAAACAAAGAACTTTAATCGAACAAGTGCATACTCAAAAAAGCAGTTTCAGACCAAGAAGACCTAGGGTTTCTCAACAATAATCGAGTTTAAAAGATGATAAAACAAATAGGTCAAATAAGAACGAGGAACTTAATCAAACAAGTACACATCTAACAAACAGTTTCAGAACTCTAATGAGACCACAAAGGAACTAGGGTTTTAACATGCTGAAACAGATAGAAGAACTACATGAGAAAAACTTAGCAAAATCACAAACACGTTAAAATCAGAGATCTTTGAAAAGAAAAAATTAAAGGAAAACCCCGATCGGAGAAGATGAAGGGTCGTTTTGAAAGAAAGTTGAAAAAAACTTTCGAGAAAAACACTTGACATTCATAGCAAGTACAGATCTAAAGAAAATCTGAAAGAAATCGAAAGGTCTCAAAGGTTAGGGTTTCGAAAAACCCAGAAAAGGTGAGAAAGGCCTTGAAATTTACCGATCTAACCAGAAGAGTCAAGGATTTGACTCGAACGGCCATGGCCGGCCGGAGAAAGGTCAGGGATGACTGGAGAAAAGACATGAACAGCAGTCGAGCAAGGACTAGACCAGACTCCTTCGAGGTCTGGTCATGAAACCATAGAACCAAACACATAGGAGCCATGGAAGGCTGGTACAGGCCTCAAATAACCACGGAAGGTCATAGATTAGGCAGGTATTAGGGTAGGGTGAGAGGGCGGTGGCTAGGGTTCATGAGAGTTTCAGAGAGAGTTGAGAGAGAAGGGGGATTCAAGGGCGTCGAATTGTATCAAATGATAGGGTTTTGGGATCGTTTGGGATTAATTAAGGAAATGGTGTATAGGAGCCGTTGATCTAAATGATCAACGACTAGGACTAAAGGGGTTAGGTGGGAGACTGGGTTGGGTCGTATAAATTGGGTTAGGGGGTCGGGTTTGAGATGCAATTGGTTGGGAAATTGGGTCTGATTTGGGCTCAATTTTAGGCTGTAATTGAAATGAAATTGGGCTGTCATTTAAATTGCCATTTTTCCTCTTTAAAAATTATAAAAAATAGTAAATTAATATTGGGAATAAATTGAAAGTACTAATATGATTTATAACATATAACTATCAATTAAAAAATACTGGACTTAATTTCTATGAATATAAACGCAATTAAGTCCTAAAAAAAGGCTAATATTGTAATTATATGCAATTTAACTTTTAAAAAAATGAATAAATTTGTAAAAATATGCAAAAATAAATAAATTATCTTAGCTATATTTCAGCATAAATGTGAAAGTCCAATAAATGTATTACCAAATATAATAATTTTGGGAATTATTGTTGGATTTTTATGGATAAAATAGGGGAATAAATTGATTTAAAAACCTTTAAAAATTAAGGAAACATAATAAAATATTTGGGCATACTTATATATGCATACATATGCTATTTTGAAGTTATTTTATATACTAAAAATATATAGGGAAAAATTGGGTGTCAACACCGCTTCTTCGGGGGCTTCATCATCATCTCCTCCGCTCTCGGAACCACTAGCAGAGTCTTCATCATTGGTGAGTAAAGTTGCAGCCTCGTCCTCCAAAGCTTTCGCACTCTCGATATCAGGTGAGAGGTCGAAGCCACGAGCATACACTTCCTCGAGGGTCTCTTTCCGGGATTGTCGCCTGGCATGATCAACAGCACACGACAATTTTACTTCAGCAGCAACAGAGATCTTCTGTGCCCGAATGTTGGCATCCTCAGCTTCAGCTTGGTAAGAGGCCACAAGCCCTCTGCCTCAGATTTAGCCTTTGCAAGCTCCGCGGCCAACATAGCCTCGAGCTCCTTAATCTTTTGGGCCCGGGCCAAGCTTTCCTCATTCACTCTTTGAAGTTGGCATTCAACTGAAGTCAGTTGGTCTCAAAGCACGTCTTTCTCCGAGGCAAGACGATCCATATGTTGTTTCTACCCCACAGTCTCGGCTTTTTTCGTCGTGGCCTCCTCTCACAGCTGCTCCACCAGCTTGCCCTTCTGTTGGGCCTACAAAGTCAAAATGTTAATCTCCAAGTCAAATGAATACATAACAAATTCCCAAAAAATTACATTACCTGCTCGATGAGCTCAGTCTGTTCTCAATGAGCCTTTAACAGTTCGGCTCGGAGGTCCCTGATCTCATCTCTTTTTGAACGTAGAGGAGTTTGAGGCTGTCTCTCTCCTCCACAAGCTTCTTGAGTTCGACTTCGCATCAGGTCAGCTCAGCCTGGGACTTGGAAAATGCTTCTCAATGGAGCGTCATGGCCTTTAGACAAAGAAACAAAAATTAGACTTGGAAAAATAAGAATAAAACACAAGCATAATTGTGGAGGCAGAAACTTACTTGTTTAAAGAACTGCTGAGCCTCGTCAACAATTAATGAAGCATTCGGGTCGGGACCATGTTCGACCCCTGCGAAGCATCCCTGGAATTTCACATTCCCTTGGTGGGGTGTCCTCAAGTCGGGAGTCTCCATAGCCTGAGCATCTTGGAGCTGCCCTTCGGAGAACGTAGGGCCAGGCGGTGATTCATCTATATTAATTATCCCAAGCGAATCACTTGGGACATTCTCTTCTCTTTGAGCGGCCTCGAAATTAGACCCTTCAGGCACACCCGCCAATCGTTCTTCACAGCAGGGTGCGCTTTTACCACCCGATGGCTCGGGGACTCTGCTCGGACCTCCCTCCGAGATTTCTTCAGTTCGAGATTGAACAGCCTCAACTACCACCGGCTTGGCAGCCTTTGAAGCTTCAGTGCTTCCCCTCTTTCGAGGCACCAGCTTGCAATCGGCGTCCTCCCTTTCCTCCTCTTCATCTCGTAGCTTTCGGGCTACACCAGCAGAAAGAGCAGTGGAGTCACCCCTCGGCTTACGAGCCCTACTCTTCTTAGGCTCCGGGGTACCAGAAGGCGAGGCCCTTCTCCTCTTTTTGTCCTTGGCTGGTTTGGGAACCACCTCTTCCCCAAGTGGGGCTGACCTCAAGCAACGTCTCCAAGGCCTGCATAAAAGAGTAATGTATATGTAAAAGTGAATGTTTCAGAAAAAGACGTCTTAAGCATACATGGTGAACTTACCATGGTTTTTAGCCTCCCATCTACCTTTTGCTAAGTCACGCCAATAGTGCTCAGCATGTGAAGAAGTAGAGGCCAGTTGTCGAACCCAATCTTCGAGGTCTAGAATCGCACCAGGAAACCAAGGGAAAGCTGCACCATGAAAAAGAAATTAGATCGAAGAAGAACAAAGAAAGCAAAATAGTGAATATCATTGATGGAGTTGTACTTACGTTTCATGTTCCATTCCTCGGGGAATGGCATTTTTTAGGCGGGGATTAGGTCAGAGGTCTTGATCGGACGAATCAGCCAATCCATCCTCGGTCCTTGTCCTCATCCATGCTCGAGAATAGCGCCTTCGTGGACCGACGCTTGAGCTTTATCAACCCACCTTGATAAAGGCAAGGGTTGTATAACCTTATTAGATGGTCGAGGGTGAAAGACATCCCCTCGACCTTGCTCGACAAAAATCTGAGTAAAATGACGATACGCCAGAAGGAGGGGTAGATCTGGCGAAGGGTCACCCGATATTGGCAACAGAAATCGAGTATGACCGGATCTACAGGACCCAATGTGAAATGATTAGTATACACACTTAAGTACCCTTTTAAATAGGTCGTGATGTCCTCCTCAGGGGAAGGAATCATCATCTCCTTCTTTTCCCAATTACAGTCCTTTTTCACCCGCTCGAGATTGTCTTCAGATATCGAACAGATGTATCGGGACATGGGATCACATCGGCCTAGAACTGAGGAAGGTCTTTCGACATTGAAATCGGAAGACAACTCGCATGGCCCAGGAATGCACTCCTCGATGCGAGGCTCCGCCGGCCGGCCGCAATGAGGAGTTTATTTCTTTTTGAGGGACAATTTTAGATATTTTAGCCATCACTCTTGTGGAATTCAAGAAAGGAGGAGAAGTTGATGTTATGACAAACACAAACTGAAGAGGAAGATGAACTTAAAGAAAATTGAGAAGCTTGTAGAGATTTGGGAAAAGGTTTATGAAGTAAAGATTGTAAAGATTAAGAAATTGATCTATTTATAGTGGCCACTTCAACGGTTTGAGAAAACTAGTGGCCGACCATCAGCCACCATCATTTAATGGCCTTGGAAATTATGCAGACGTGACCCCTCAGTCACTTCTTTCGCTGATGTCATGGAATTGGCGTAATGATCAAGGTATCGGAGAATCGAGGGTCAACTCATTTCTTATCATTTCACTCTAAGAAATGCGAGAATTATCTGTATACGGTCGAAATCGGGCATGTCTGATTTTAAAGGCTCGAGGAGTTGCTTCGAGAATAAGCTCAAAAAGGGACCTGACTCGAGCCTGGTGGCAGAGTATAGAACTTGAGGATCGAAGTGCTCGTTGAAAAATAAGGCCGAGTATGACCAGCCTCGAGTAAGGCATAATAACGGAATGGCGAGATCTTAGCAACCAACTGAAGGTCTCGGCGAAAATCTCGGAATAGATTATACCAAGCGGTTATCGGTGCCAATCACGAGATTTATTTCCGTTATTAGAGTTGTACCTTATTTAGGATTCCTTTACTATATAAAGTGGGACCTCATACATTTGTAACACGTATATTAACTGATAAATAATATACTCGTTGGTCTCTATTTACTCATTATTCTCTATTGTTCTTTATTGTTCTTGCTGTTTGAACTCGAGACTATTCCGAATCGAGGTTGATAGACTGCCACAACACTGGTTTGATTTGTTTTATCGTCTAGTTCATTTACTTAATTCATTATTTACCAATTGTCATTGGATTAGACCGTGTATCCTTAAAACCACAATACAAGTTTAATTGTTACTCAAAAGGGTAAACACTAGCGACGGCGCTGGGCGCCATCACGGCCTATAATAGAATTGGATCATGACGAATAGATAGTCAAGTAGCTAGCATAAGATCTTATCATGGAACTGAATTTGAGAATGCAAACTTTTTTTTTTTAGTTTTGTGTAAGTAATGGTATTGATCATAATGTTTCTGCACCTAGTTTCTCAATGGCAAACTTTCGTGAGTTCTACTAGAATCGGACCCAGACCCAACTTTCTCAATGTCCCTGTATGTGGAGAAGACCGATCTCCTCGAAATTCTCGATGCACGTATCGAATGGGTCGAATACCAAATCTAGATCCTCCGACAGCTGGAAGTTCACTTCAGAATGAGCTTTCCAATGGTGAAATGGCCTTAATGTAGGGAGGCATAGTCACATTAATTGAATTGACCGCAAAAAATAAATTTGAGTCTGAAGTAGAGGGTATTTGCTATAAAATCCAAAATGTAACTATGCATTATGATTATTTTAAAATGCATATAGTTTAATAAATTTAGTGTATAAGTTAGTTACACCATATAAATTTTCCTATTATGTTTTGCTTTTAAATTTTCCTATTATTAAATGGTAAGGTTCTGACGGATGAAATTTTGACTTCACCATCAAGAATTTGATTTAACTTTATATTTTTCTTCATTACCCTGATTTCATTTCTTATAATAATTGAATGCTACAACATATGTTTTCAATTTTTGAAATTTACAACTAAACAAATTCTTATAATTATCAAATGAATTAGACTAAATGCTACTCCGATTTCTATGTTACTCTGTAGTTTGGATCGATTGCTCTATTGCTAGATATTATATATCTTATACAACTTCATTAGCGGAGGAACGTTATAGTGATTTCTTCCCTAGAAAATATTTCTTTACAAGTGTAACAACCCGACCGATCGATTTGTATATTTGCAACGATCCGGCTGGTTGTTTTGATTATTTTATCCTTGTTTCTGCAGTTTGATTCTTTACATATGTGTATTTGTGATGATGTGACTTGTCGGGATGGTTAGTTTGGTTTCGGGTGATTTTTGGATTGATTTGGGATACTTTAGTCCTTTGGTTGAAGGCTTAAGTTGTAAGAGTTGACCGGAGTTTGACTTTTGTGTAGACGACCCCGGAATGATATTTAGATAGTTCCAATAGCTTCGTATGGTGGTTTTAGACTTAGCAGTATGTTTGAATTTGGATTTGGAGGTTCCTAGGTTGTTTTGGTTTGAATTGGCGAAAGTTAGAAGATAATGGTTTGTAAGGTTGATAGGTTTGAAGGAGAGTTGACCTTGTTGATTCCGGGTTCGGATTGTGGTTCTTGGAGTTGTAATGGGTCTGTTATGTCATTTCGGACCTGCATAAAAAAATTTGAGGCCATTCCGAGTTGATTTGATATGGGCCAGCACGAGGTTTGGAAGTTGAAAGTTCTTTAGTATCCTTAGGCTTGAATTGGGGTGTGATTAGTAGTTTTTATATGGTT
The DNA here is from genome assembly GCF_001879085.1 of Nicotiana attenuata. NCBI lineage: Eukaryota > Viridiplantae > Streptophyta > Magnoliopsida > Solanales > Solanaceae > Nicotiana > Nicotiana attenuata. The sequence continues at coordinate 13,926 of NW_017670973.1, read as the reverse complement.
TCGGTTGGTGTGATAGGATGGGATCCCATGGGCCCTGGGTGTGCTTCGGATTGATTTTAGACCGTTTTGAGATTTTGTTGCATTGCTTAAATTTGCTGAGACTGATGTTTTCGCATTTGCGGAAGTCTGGTCGTAGATGCAAAGCCGCAGATGCGGCCTAGGAGGCACAGATGTGAAGTTTGTGCTGGAGGAACTGGATCCGTAGATGCGGATGTTTTTCCACAGAAGTGAATGTGCTTCTACGATGAGGGGTCCGCAGGAGCGGTCTCGCAAATTGTCACGACCCAAAACTAAACCCCGTCGTGATGGCGCCTATCGTGATACTAGGCAAGCCGACACACTTCCAAAATATTTCGATATTTCATTAAAAGATAAGTAAAAGGTTTTTCAGAATGAAATTTCATAAAAGAGTTCAACTCAAAAACAAACTGCAGAAAAATAGCCCGACATCGGGGTGTCACTAAGTCATGAGCATCTACAACTATTCTAGAACCAAGGTTTACAATAATCCGTCAAATGCCATAAAACATAAATAAAGATAACAATGGAAGGAGAGCCAAGGGATGCGGACGCTGGCAGCTACCTCGTAGGTCTCCGAGCAGTCAACCACGCACGAGCTCAACGACCCCTGCGACCAGTCTCACCTGGATCAGCACACAAGGTGCAGGAAGTAACGTGAGTACTTCCAACTCAGTAAGTAACAAAAATAAATAAGTAACTGAGAAGTAGTGACGAGCTATGCAAATAGAGTTATCTCAATGTCTTTTAAGTAAGAACAGTCATGCTTTCAAATTCATCAGTTTAGATCACATTAGATCGTACTCAAGTAAACCAGATATCAACTTTTCAAGAAATTGTATAACAAGGACAAATAACAACTAAGTGCAATAATTAACTGAAAGCAAGTACAGCCTCTCAAGGCAACAGCCACTCTGCTCATCTCCACAGCTCAATCACCCGGCTCTCAACACTCAATAATCATACACAATAGGTACCTGTGCTCACTAGGGGTGTGCAAACTCCGGAGGGGCTCCTTCAGCCCAAGCACTATATCGTTGCGGTGTGCAGCCTGATCCAATATATAAATAGCATAAGGCTCATTGCGGCGTGTAACCCAATCCAATATAAGTAATCAGCCCGAAGGTTCGTTGCGGCGTGAAACCCGATCCAATATATATACATATATAGCCCAGAGGTTCGTTGCGGCGCGAAACCCGATCCAATATATATAACATGTATCAATGATAAGTAGGAGGGGACGAAGGTAAACTACACAAGTAATATCATGACTGAGAACAAAACAGCAAAATAGCAGTCAATTCAGCAAGTACACGACCTCGCGAGTCTCAGCAGAGTTATCACGAGGCCTAAACAGGATTTCTATCATAAAGTGCAGCCAATTCCATAAAATAGAAGGAACACGTAGTAAACAGTAGGCTAATCGACTCTATAGTCTCATGGGACGGACCAAGTCACAATCCCTACGGTGCACTCCCACACGCCCATCACCTAGCATGTGCATCACCTCACAAAGAGTCATACGATGCGATATCCGGAGTTTCATACCCTCAAGACCATATTTATAACCGCTACTTACCTCAATCCGAGCAAAATCCTACTCCGCGATGCTTTTTCCTCTCGAACCGGCCTCCAAACGTCTCGAATCTAGCCAAAAGTAATACAACACAATCAATATGTGCCAAGGAACCAATACTAGAAAACAAACTATTAAATTGGGCTCAAATCTCGAAATTGACTACAATCCGGCCCATGGGCCCACATCTCAAAATCCGACAAGAGTCATAAAACTAGAAATCTCATTCACTCACGAGTCTAACCATACCAATTTCATAAGAATCCGACATCATTTGCTCCCTCAAATCCCCAAATTACTCTCTCAAAAATCCCAAGCCCTAACCCCTTATTTCACTTCAAAAATCCTACTAATTAGGTGGGAAATTAACGGGAAAACATGATAGCTAATGATAATAGAGCTCAAGCAACTTACCTCAGTGAATATACTTGAATACCCTTCAAAAATCCTCCCAAAAGCTCCAAAGTTCGTGTTCAAAGTTCAAAAATGGTGGAAATGAGCAAAATTCACGAAGTGTTCTATTTATAGGTTCTGCCCAGCAATTCCGCACCCGTGGAGCCGCTTCTGACCTTGCACCTGCGTCCCAGGTACTGCACCTGCGGACACTATGGGTGTCTAACATCATCTTGGTTGGTAAGCTCCACTTCTTCGAAGTTACCAAGTCTAGACCTTGGATTCCATTTATATATACAGTTTTATTGGGTAAGTCGAGGCCCTATCCCGACCATGGTACAGTTCAGTTATCTCTAGAGGCTTGTAGACGAGTCCTGTGTATTTTGTATATCAATATATGTTCATGGCGGCTTCGTCGGCCTACACAATTATATATATAAGCTTTTGGGTAGGTTTACACCATAGATGAGAGAGACATTATTTTCAGACGATTCAGAATATGGCCTCATCGTCTTAAGTTGAGGGTTACCCCTCCCGAGTTCACAATTACAGAGTGGTACGCTCAGGCCGAGTATGGCACCGGGTGCCGACCACGCCTCTTCAGGTTTGAGGCATGACAACTAGGTATCAGTTGTAGTGTACTAATACTACGCTCCTGTACATTTTTGTGCACATCCAGCTACTTCGAATTGGGCATATCGGTAGTGGGGCATTCTCTACATCAGAGACTTTAAGGTACTCCTGCATGATCCGACCTCAGGCCTCAGAGTCAGCCTCCTTGTTTTATTTCTACTATTTATGTATTTCAGACAGTACTATATTTTGAGATATACTCGTGTACTCAGTTAGAGCTCATGACTATGTACTACCTAGTTCTAGGATGTTATGTTGAGTATTGCCGCTTTGGCTTGTATTACTCCTATTTTCGCATTTGTATTAAACTTTGTTCCATTATACCATATTTTTAATATTTTAAATAATGTTATGTGTTAGGCTTACCTAGTTTTAGAAACTATGTGCCATCAAAACTATTGTGGAGGAATTTGGGTCTTGACAAGTTGGTATCAGAGCTCTAGGTTCATAGACTCTACGAGTCATGAGTATCTTTAGTAGAGTCTTGTGAATCGGTACGGAGACGCCTGTACATATCTTCTTGAGGCTATAAAAATCTTAGGAAAATTTCACTTCTTTCATTCTTTATCGTACAAACTTATTAATTTCGAAATTTGAGCCTTGTCTTTCCATTCATTCATAGATGGTGAGGAAACGAGCTTCAGATGACGCTGCCCCAGGTCCAGTGTTGCTATTGGCCGCGGCAGAGGCCGAGGTGGTGCTAATACGACAGCTAGAGCACCTGCCAGAGCAGCAGATGAGGAGCCACCAGTAGCTCCGGCTAGGGAGCAGGCATCTAAGGCGCCTGTTGCTACCCCTAGACATCAGGAGAATCTCAGATTTTTGGAGCACGTTTGGTACCTAGGCTCAGGTGGGATTGATTTTGATTGCACTAACTACTTCTCGGATCTGGGGGAGGGGCTCAAAATTCCTCTGCATGTACTCTAGAGCAGTGAGCTCAAGTTGATCAGGCTCCGAGTGTTATGCCAATGTAGCCCAGGATCGCGGTTCCGCATGAGGTCAGGCCAGTGGCATATGAGGAGGAGCAGAAGAGACTAGAGGCTCAAAAAGTATTTTTCTCCTACTTTCAGTGGCATAACTTTTCAGGATGCACAGGGTTTTCTAGACCAGTGTCACCATATTCTGCACAATATGGGCATACTGGAGGTGAGCGGGATTGATCTCACTACTTTCCAACTAACGGGGTCGGCATATAGATGGTGGCAGGTTTCTAAGGAGAGTAGGCTAACTGATGTAGCGCCATATACTTGGGCTCAGTTCACTACTCTATTTTTGAGGGAGTTCATTCCACTGACCTTTAGGGATGCGTTGTACATCGAGTTTGAGCAGTTGTACCATGGGACCATGATTGCTCCTGAGTATGCTATGAGCTTTACAAAGTTATCTCGGCATGCATCTGCTTTGGTTTCCACTGTTAGGGGATGAGGCCACAGGTTTATTGAGGGACTCGGCTATGGTTTCAGATTTGGGATGGCACAGGAGTTGGAGATTGATAATCCATTCCAGCAGGTTTTGGAGATCGCAACATGGTTGGAGTGTATCCATGATCAGGAGAGGGAGTATAGGGAGGCTATGAAGGCTCGTGGTTCTGGAGGATTCAGAGGTCCAACTCTGGGGGAAAGATACATCATGGAAAAGGTTTTATCACTCGACCAATTCATTCTACACTAAGGTTTCTCGTGGTGATCCAGCCACTCAACGACCTCAGGGTACTCATATTGGACAACCATCTTCTAGCGCACCTCCTGCACGGGGTTCCTACAACGGTTATTCTAGCCGACAGGGTCAAACTCAGTAACAACAGCCATGCCCGCAGAGTGATTGTTTTGAGTGTGGTGATACCAGGCACTTTATGAAAGATTGTCCCAAACTTAGGAGGGGGGCCTCTGCATGGCACCCAAGTTATGGTTCTGGCTCCAGTTACTACTCCACCTGAACAGCCAGCTAGGGGTGGAGGATATGCTAGTAGAGGGCGTCTTCTAGAGGGTGGCCATGCACGCTGTTATGCTTTCCTTAGTAGGACTGAGGAACTTGCATTAGATGTTGTCATCACAGGTATTGTTCAGGTCTGTCATAGAGATGCATCATTTCTGTTTGATTCGGGTTTCACTTATTGATATGTGTCATCCTATTTTTCTTTATATTTGGATATGTCTCGCGATTCTTTGATTACTCTTGTTTTTGTGTCTACGCTAGTAGGGGATTCTATTGTGGTAACCACATCTATCTTTCGTGTTTGTGCACTATTGAGGGTTATGAGACTAGGGTTGATCTTCTGTTACTCAATATGGTGGATTTTGATGTGATTTTTGGTATGGATTGGTTGTCACCATATCACTATATTCTTGATTTTCACGCTAAGACCGTGACATTGGCTATGCCGAGGTTGACGAGGTTGGAGCGGAGAGTTTCATTGGGTCATGTTTCTAGTAGGGTGGTGTCCTTCCTAAAGGCACAACGGATGGTTGAGAAAGGGTTCTTAGCATGCTTACCTTTGTAACGGATGTTAGTGTTGATACTCCTACCGTTGAGTTAGTTCCGGTAGTTAAAGATTTTCCAAATGTATTTCCAGCAGACCCATAGGGCATGCCACCCGGTAGGGACATTAATTTTGGTATTGATTTGTTATCGGGCACTCAACCAATCACTATTCTACCATATCATATGGCACCGGTGGAGTTGAAGAAATTGACGGAACAAATTCAAGAGTTGCTTGATAAAGGTTTCATCAGGCTGAGTGTTTCACCGTGGGGTGCTACAATTCTATTTGTGAAGAAGAAAGACGATTCTATGACAATTTTTATTGACTACAAGTAGCTAAACAAGGTTACCATAAAGAACAAGTACCCATTACTATGTACCGATGATTTATTTTATCAGCTTCAGGGTGCGATGGTAGTATCGAATATTGATTTGAGATCGGGGTACCATCAGCTGAAGATCCAGGCTTCAAATGTTCTGAAAATGGATTTTAGGACCCGCTATGGTCACTACGAGTTTCTGGTGATGTCTTTTGGGCTAACTAATGCCCTAGAAGTCTTTATGCACTTGATGAACAACGTGTCTCAACGTACCTTGATTCCTTTGTCATCGTGTTCATTGATGTTATAATGGTTATTCTAGCAGCCGGGAGAATTATGAGCAGCACTTGATGATCGTACTCCAGACTTTGAGGGAGAAGAAGATATATGCTAAATTCTCCACTTGCATGTTTTAACTTGATTATGTGGCATTCTTGGGCCAATGGTGTCTAGTGATGGGATTAAGGTGGATCCGAAAAATATTGCGGTAGTCTATAGTACTACTGTAATCCGGAGTTCTTTTGGGTTGGCTGGGTATTATCACACCGTTTGTGGAGGGGTTTTCATCTATAGCAGCACCTTTTACTAGATTGACTCAAAGGGTGCTCCATTTAGGTGGTTAGAAGAGTGTGAGGAGAGCTTTCAAAAGCTAAAGACGGCCTTGACCACAGCTCCAATTTTGGTTTTGTCTCCAGCATTAGGTTCTTATACAATCTATTGTGATGCTTCACGGAATGGCATTGGGTGCGTGTTGATGTAGGAGGGGAGAGTGATTGCATATGCTTCGCATCTGATAAAACCCCATGAGAAGAACTATGCAGTGGTGAGATAAGGGTGGCTATATGCATGTGGCAAAATAATGGAGGCATCTCATTGTTATGTGCACATGCGCGGAATAAGGGTGGCATTGTTGATGATGTTACGTGATATTTCGAGGTTTCATTCTTGTTGTTGTGATTGTGTTGAGACGGGGATGATATTCTTATTACATGATTGTTTCTGAAAGTTCCCATTTTGCACTTATATGAATAGATTGTTATCTTTGACATGTTATCACTTGCCTCATTTATATTTGATGTTTGTGATCAAAGATGGGTTTTACTACACTTAGTTGTCATTGCATGTTTTACAGGAAATTGTTGTTTCTTTTATCAATTTTCTTTGATATATATATATATATATATATATATATAGCATGAGTTACTTGTCTAGTGAGTATCAAACGACTTGAACCTCGTCACTACTCTACCGAGACTACTCTTGATACTTACTGGGTACCGATTGTGGTGTACTCATACTACACTTTTGCATATTTTTGTGCAGATACAGGTACTTCAGATCGGGCTGATCGGTAGTGAGGCCTTTCTCTACATCAGAGACTTCAAGGTACTCATGCATGATATAACTGCAGGCCTCGGAGTTACCTTCCTTGTTTCATTTCTATTGTTTATGTATTTCAAAAAGTATTGTATTTAGAGATATTCTCGTATACTCAGTTAAAGCTCGTGACTATGTACTACCTCATTCTAGGAAGTTATGTTAAGTATTGTCACTTTGGCCTGTATTACTCCTATTTCTGCATTTGTATTAAACTATATTCTGTTATATCATGTTTTTAATCTTTTAAATAGTGTAAATTGTTAGGATTACTTAATTTTAGAAACTAGGTGTCATCACGACTCCTCTGGAGGAATTTGGGTCGCGATATTATTTGAGCCCTATTTCCCCTTTTAGAAGCACCCCGTATGTATGTTTGTGATTTTATGACTTTCGGGGGTGGTTGGTTTCATTTCAAAGAGTTTTTGAGTTGATTTGGATCAATTGGTTCTTAGATTGGAAACAAAAGTTGGAAATATTAACTGAGGTTTGACTTTTGTGAAAATGATCCCGGAACAGTACTTTGATGGTTCTAATAGTTTCGTATAGTGATTTTGGACTTAGGAGTATGCCCGGAATTGAATTTGGAGGTTCCTAGATTGAATTGGATCTTTTTGCCAAAAGTTCACAATTTGAAGCTCCTAGATATTTCCTAACCTTGACCATTGTTTGACTTCATGTCTATCGGGTTCATATTTTAGTTTTGAGACTTGGAATAGGTCTATTTTCTCATTTGGAACTTGTGTGCAAGGTTTGATGTCATTCCGAATTGGTTTGATAGGAAACAGAGCTTGGTTGTGATTTTAGCGATTCTTGAGTTGCGTTAAAATTCTATGTGTTTTGGTGTCCGATTTTTGTGGTTTTGGATGTTAATTTGGTGTTTGAGCTCGCGAGCGGGTTCGTATGATATTTTTAGACTTGTGTAGATGCTTGGTGTGGAGCCTCAGGGACTTGGATGAGTTTCAGTCATGTTTCATAATGGTTTGGGTTTGATTCATATCTGCTGGTGTGTTGGTGCTGCACTTATCGCAAATACGAGCACCAATTCGCATTTTTGAATACCGCATTTGCAAAGGAAATAACGCATTTGCAAAGGGGGCGGTTGATGGCAGGCTTCACATTTGCGGAGCCAGCCTCACAAATGCAAAGAGGGATTGGGCTGGGGATAGGTCTCTTTTACAACAAATTGGCCGCTTTTGCGACCAATTGGCCGCTTTTGCGGAAGGGACGTACTTTGCAAATGTGAAGTATGGGTCGCATTTGTGATATTCCCTGGGCTCAGCAAGCGTCGCTTTTGTGATCGAATGGTAGCATTTTCGAGGGGCCGCTTTTGTGAACCCCAGGTTGCATTTGAGACTTCCGCAGCTGAACAAATAGTCGGATTTTGGGACCAAGCTCATTTTATCACATTTTTTTGAGCCCTAGACTTGGTGAGAGACAATTTTAGAAGGATATTTTCATACAAAACTATCGGGTAACTGATTTTGACTCAATTAAGATTATATGACATGATTGCTTCTAAATTTTTGCGATTTTTTACTAAGTTTTGAAAAATAAAAAATTTGAGATTTGAGAGTTGATTTTGACTCGGATTTGAAATCCAAACACATATTTGGACTCGTGAAATTATGGATAGTCAAGGTCTACTCTTCGACTCGGGTTTTGACCGGGTGGGCCCGGGATTGACTTTTATTGCCCTTTGGAAAATTGTGTAAAGATCATAAGTTCATTAATCAAAATTATTTTCTCTTACATTGTTTGATGTTATTAAGTCACTTATTTCTAGATTTTATCCGAGCAGAGATGAATTTTAAAGGAAAAGCATTTTTGGAGTATTGAATTGGCCTAATTGAGGTAAGTATCTTGCCTAACTTTGTGTAAGTTAAATTACCTATCAGGATTTGGTCTAATTGTATTATTTGTACTATGTGAAACGAAATGTGCATAAGATGACAAGTGTGTACACTAGCGTATATGTGGTAATTGATCGAGTTAGATCTTCAGGCTATTAATATTCTTTGAGTTGGAGTTGTTTGTTATATGAAGCACATTTTATTGTTGGTTTACCCTCGTACCCTTGTGTCATAGTTGTAATTCTTGTATACTTGTTTTTGAGCCGTGAGCTATGCATTGTTTTGGATTTGGTATTGTTGTTTGGTCGGTGTTGTGGCATATGTGCACGTGTGGTGCGGGTTGATTGTTTTGTTGTGAGTGAGATGCACATGCGGTAATATAAAGGTGGTGTGTATTGATGCACATGCGGCGAGATAAGGGGGCTTATGTGAGTGCTGCAAGTAAGGGAAATACTTCATTGTGATGCACACGTGGCGAGATAGGAGGGCTAATGCGCGTGTAGCTATGTAAGGGAAATATTTCATTATGAAGTTCATACAGCGTCATAAGGGTGATTTTTTATTATGATATATTGTGCTTCAGAGTGACTCTTGATGTTATTCTTGTGTTAGAACGAGTTGCAGATTTGAACATGTCATTGTTTTCCTTAGATGATTGAACTTTGTGATTTTATGTGTTTCAGTTAATTTGTCATGTTATCACATGCCTATTCTCTGTTGCTTTTTACTAAGTCATGCTTTTCCGTTGTTAGTTTTTCTATTGATATTCTGCCGAAGTTATTTGTCTAGTGAGTGTCTCGACTTGAACATCGTCACTACTCCACCAAGGTTAGCCTTTATACTTACTGGTACCGATTGTGATATACTCATATTATGCTTCTGCACATTTTTGTGCAGATCTAGGTACCTCCAAGTGTGCCAATCGTTAGTGAGTTGATTCTGAGTTGCTGTAGAGACTTCAAGGTATACCTGATTTTCTGCTCGCAGTCCTCATAGTCACCTTCTATTGTTTCCTTCCTACTATTTATTGTATCTCAAATAGTGTTTTATTTGAGACTCATTATATACTTCTTGTAGATATTATGACTCCGTATTACTGGATTTTGGTATTGTGCCTGTTGTATTACCATATTGGCTATGCTTTGGGCTATTTTCTCAGTTTTATTTAATATTAAGTTGTTGTTATCAGTCTGGTGTTGTTCTGTTATACACTGACCTAGTATTAAGAGGTGTCATCACGATCCTTAAGTTGGGATCTTGGGTCGTGACATTTTGGTGTCAGAGCCATAGGTTCATAGGTTCTATGGGTCATGAGCAAGTTTAGTAGAGTCTTGCGGATCGATACAGAAATATCTGTACTTATCTTCAAGAGGCTATGGAACTATTAGGAAATTCCAGTTCTTTTATTCCTTATCATATGAGCATGTCTTTCTGTTCTCTTATAGATGGTAAGGACACCAGCTTCAGTTAGTTATGATGTTACCCCTGTTGCTGGTGTTACTAGAGGCACCTGAGGTGCCTATTGCTACCTCTGAACTTCAGGAGATGTTAGCACATATCTAGAGCATCTTTGGTACCTTGGCTCAGGCGGGAGCTACATCACAAGATGGGATAGGAGCTCAGACTCCCGCCGTCCGTACTCTAGAAAAATGGGATCGTGTGGATCAGGCACCAAGTGTTATGCCGATGCAGCCCGTGATTGCGGTTTAGTCCGAGATTGTCAGAGGAGGAGTAGAAGAGGTTAGAGAGCTCCAAGTAGTATTTTCCTCCTACTTTCAGTGGCGTAGCTTCTGAGGATGCGCAGGATTTTCTAGGCTAGTGTCCCCGTATTCTGTGTGTTGATACCCAATTTTTCCCTATAATATTTTTGAAATGCATATATACTTCTAAAACTACGCATTAGAATCAATTGGTATTTTTCCATAATTTAACATTTTTTAAATTAATTTATCTCACTATTTTATTCATACAAATAATTACAAACTGCATCACAAATGAATTTAGAACATGTCTTGATTTAATATTATTATTATGGTCCTATTGAGTCCCAATTATTTCATAAATAGCCAAATTGGCACCTTTTGGCTATAATTGCAATGACTTTGCAATTATATCCCATGTGTACATTTTTGTATTATTTTTACTAGAAATTAGTCATTCACATTTTTTAAATACTATACACTATTTTTAAAACATTCCCATGCATGGAAAATCATTTTTTATAATTAGTAATTATTTTACAAATTATTTTTTACCAATTATTTGGGGTATTTAACAAATAGCCCTTTGATTTCAGATTTAGTCCTTTTAATACCAGCCCAAAGTTCTCTTAATATTAAACCAAAAATCAGCCCAAAGCCCCTAGGCCCTATTTGAATTTACCCGACCTAATACCCTGGCCAATCCTGGCTGTTGATCATTTTGATCAACGGTCCAGATCTCCCTTTACCTTAATTAAATCCATATACCACCCTTCTATCCTAATCATTTCCCATCCTTCCCCGCCGTCATCTGTTCCCCTCCTCTCTCAAATGCTCTCTACCTAAACCCTAATCTCCAAACGCCGTCACCGGCTTAGCCCTCCGTTCTGCGATGTTTCTCTGTCATCTAAAGCCTATATCGGCCTCCTACTTATCATGGTATCTCCATTTCTTGAATCCTTGAGGAGATCCTCAAGGGACCTAGGCGGTCTGTTTACACCTTGGGGTTTTCCTGCCTATTTCAGGCTATTTGACTCGACCTTGAGTAAGATCTTTCTCATTTTATCCGTGGTTTCCTATGTCTATGCTCGTCTCTGTTGCCTTTCTAAAAAACCCTATTTTTATCCTTTGATCTTCTCAGATCTGTCCAGACCTGAGATAAATCGAACCTATTTCACATGTTTTCACGAAGGTCTTAAGGGTTTTTAATCGATTCTCCGTTTTTCCTAAAAACTACGGTTTACTAACTTACCTTTTGAAAGCCTTTCTGATTTTCAAGTGTTTAATCGTGGTTCTTAAGTGTTACTGACCTATTCATGATAATATTGTTTGGACCTTAGTCGATTTAAGCTAAAGCCCCAGTTTTCTTGTGTTTTTTGCTTCATTCTGTGGTTTTTCCGTGTCACTCGTTTCATTGTTACGCTCTGTGCTTTGACTTTCATGATTTTCCTTAGTCTAATTCAGTATCTTGTGATTTTTACCCTAGTTCATCTCTACTAGGATTTCTGAGTCGATCTCTTGGCTAATTTATGTGTGTTTATGAAGTTTTATTCAGCCTACTCGTTTATTTGTGGAAACTAATATTTTTCCCTCTCTTTAAATCAGTACTATTTTGGATTTTGATTTATTGATTTGCTTGGTTAAAATTATGTGCTGATTCTTGATTTATTCACTTGTTTACGACTCTAATTATTCTTATTACCTTATTGCCTGTAATGTTACTGATTCTTCACGATTATTTCCTTAATTAGACTTCTGTTTGATTACCTCTTTACTTAGGTCTGACTTGATTTTCTTTCCTTAAGTGACTCCTGTCCTTTAACCGTTGAGTAGTTGTCCTTAATCGAAGGAAGACTACGCTAATTTCGTGTGTGATTGATTTTGTAATTTCCCTAATTGCTGAGTTTTGATTCCTTTTACCTTATGCTGCTCCGCTCCTAAACTGCTATATATAATCTCCTATACTCTCAAGTCAAGAAGCATTAGTTCACCATTACTCTTACACTCTAAAAATACTCTCTGTTCAACCTGCTACTTGTGATCTTCATTAGTCTTGCCGGCTGTAAGCCAAGGCTAAAAATTGCACAACACCTGTCTTGCATCTTGTTGTCTCTTTCCCTAACTGGTATGCCTCTGATTAAATTTTAGAACCTAAACCCTATGTGTTTCATTAGTGCCTTAGTTCATCAGTCATGAGTTCATTCCTGCTCCTGTTTACTGTTTATCCAGCATGCCTAATATTACCTTGTTCAGTATGTGGTTAACATGTCTCAACTTTACTTGCCTGTTTACTATCTTGTTGAGCATGCCTAACACTGTCTAGTTCAATATGCGATTAGCATGCTTGCCTGTCTACTATTTATCTAACATACCTAAACCTTGTTTTGTTAAGTGTGTGATTAGCATGTCTACACTACGAATACTTGTTGATATTTGCCTAGCCTGTCCATTTAAGTTCTTGCCTGTTCTGCTTTACTCATGCTAGGTTATCAGTCTCTCTAGGGTAACTCTAGTTGTGTTGTTTATGTGTGCTCAACATGCTTCTGCTGTGATCTTTGCTCCATGTCTCAATCATCTACCCTTGTAAATAACTTATTAATTCTACAACCTCTTGAGAATTCTGTGCATCTGTCAGACACTAAGGTGTATTCTCTGTGTCCCCAACCTCTCTCTCCCTGTGTGGAATCTATTTGCCAAGTGTTTCTGAATCTAGTTATTCTGTGATTTGTGTTCTGATTTCAAGATGTTTTCATACTTTCTCAAGCTATTTTAACCCCCCCCCCCCCAACTAGTTCTAGTTTTCAGAAAATCTTTTCACTCCTAAGATTCCTCTCTATACTGTTTACCAAAACCTTTTCAAATCATATCAAACACTCTCACTTATTCTTAGGTTATTAAGTCCTGCCCCTCTAGTATGTGTACTACTTAGAGATCCTTGAGATTCTCTCTGAACTCTTGGCTATATCAGGACTGGCTCTTCCTCACTGCACATAAATCAGTCTTTATTCGAGAAAGGTCTGGGTGTGAGCACTGCCCCGGATCCTTGAGGTCCTTAGGGAACTCTGACATACCTAGACATGAACTTGGCTATGAAATCCTTGGCATTTGATACTACTGAAGGCCTGGTACCCCAAGATTTTCTTTGGGACTACTTCAGGCTCCCTATAGCTTAGTTTATATTTTATTTTGAAGCTGGACCCAGAAATAATATTATATGTTTGTTCCTTGTCAAAACAAACACATAATATCGTTTTTTGGGGCCATTGAACACCGATAATCCATGAGCCGCGATTTCAACTTTGCCTAAACCCTAGATGTGGAATTGGAGAAGTCCGGTTGGGGTTTTTTGAGAAATAACCATGAGTGTGAGACTTAGGATGGCCTAGGGGTTGCAGGGTGCGATTTTGGTGTGATTTGGGTGGCGGCGCCGCCGTGCACGGTGGTGGTGGCGCCTAGGGTTTGGTATATTCGAGGAGTTTGAAAGACTTTTGAGGGAAACTAAGCTTGGTTTTGGAGAGGGGAGGTGAAAAAGGGGCTATGGTATAAGTTTGGAAGAGTTTGGATGATCACCGCCG
>NW_017670972.1:389042-393017 GCF_001879085.1 Nicotiana attenuata | reverse complement strand
CCATCAGTTAGCAAAGACTTTGGCCAGTTTGAACAACTGGATGTCAGGTGCGACATCCAAGTTGTCAACATTGGCTACTTCAGTTGAGGCCCAGTCAGCACCAGCCACTGCTCAGATTCCTCAGTCTATTGAGGAAACATTGAAGAAGCTCCTGGCCAACAAGGAGAAGATTTTAGAGACTCAGGCTACCTTGACTAAGGTGGTAGATTCACATGGCAAAGCTCTGAAAGCGCTTGCCAAGGAGCGTAAGAAGATGAGAAAGTCAAGAGCGTCCAAGGAGTCGGTGAAGGCACTTAGGGCGGATGTGGACAAACTATTGGCAGACCAAATGCCATTAGACTTGCTATTTGAGGATCCAGCTCCTCCAGCAGCAGCACCAGAGCCACAACGGGGGCAGGCATCCCAGCCTCCAAGGAAGAAGAGGAAGCTTCCCAGTGCAGAGGGTGTAGTGATTGAGCTTGCAGAGACTCAGGGGATTCCCTCTAGTGATGCACCCATTATTCAGCCAGTCCAGGAGCAGGCCACTATCCCAGCAGCAGAGCAGCAGCAGGCAGGGGACCAGTCTGAGGTTCCCGCCCATACAGGGGATCAGGGGACCACTGAGGATCCTATGCAGACGGACCAGGACTAGGGAGCTCTTCTATATTTTTTCACTAATATTTTGTGCTTATTTGTGTAGTTGGCATTGGGGACAATGCCAGCTCTTATTCGTGGGGGTGCGCCCTACATTTTTTAGATTATCTGGATGATTGTACATATTAGACTTTCATTTTATGTTCTGTTTATTCTTAGTTGGTCTGTATATAACTTTACATTTTAGCTACTTTTATCGTACTTTTTCTTATCTTTTGGTCTGTATATAAAGTTACATTCGGTATATTTTCATCCCTCATTGTATATTCTATTCCCCTATTGTATATATTTATTCTGTTTTTCTATTTTCGCAAGAATTTTTCGTTTTTAGCTTCCTAGATAGGCTCGTAGCCTTTTGTTTTGTTTTTGGCGTTTTCAATAAACCCTTGGTTTTCTTAATGCCACGGTTCTTTCCAAGGGTGGAGTATAGTGCGAACCGGGTGGCTCTTCCCAATGATAGATGGCGTGACAACCTTCTTAAGGGTTTGAGTCCGTTTTTTTTTTATTTTTCTTTTGTTTTTGTTATTTCGTAGTTAAGGGTACCTCAGGCAAAGCTTCACTTGGGCCTAACACATTTGCCTTCGATCCCATGATCAAAGACATAATGTTGTGTTAGGATGGTGAAAGTCGTGTCCTTGAGACTCTTGTGCTGACCAAACAATCATCATGTGGTCTTCTTGGACCATTGTGTGCTTGAATCATAATTGAGGTCGTTGTGGGCCCTCGACTTGATGTCTTTAGAAATCCCCTAGCATGTGTGGTGAGAAATCGAATTGTGAGTCCAAGTCCCGAGCCAATGGTCTAGAACTTGCCCTGAATGTTTGTTGAGGCGAAATCCTAGGAGAAGTTTGACTTAAGAAGTGATTGTAGGCTTTCCTTGATACCAATGTTGAGTTAAACAATTCAATGGCCTACCAATGAAATGATCCCTAGCTAACCCTTTTGAGCCTTGAACCTTTTTTCTTTCAAGAACCAATGTTACAAGCCTATACCCGTTCTAAAAGATACCCTCTCTTGGCACCCAAAATCTTCCCTTGAGTAATGGCAAATGTCTAAGTTTGGGGGAGGAGAGACAAGAAAGGAAGCAATAGTGGTAAAAGGTACGAAAACAAAAAACAAAAAAAAGGAAGCACTGATTTGAATAAAGAAAAAGACAAAAAGAAAGAACAATGCGAAAAAGAATAAAAAGGGGATACAAGGGAAACAAAAGTGAGAAAAAAAAGGCTAGAAGAAAGTAGAAAAAGGAGAAATGATTTTAATTGCATAAGAAAGAGTGAAAATGTGTCCCTCTAACCCCCTGAAAAGAAGTGAAATGCTCAAATGAGTCAAGAAAGTGTGCCAAAATGAATCAAAGGAAGTGCTTAAGGGAAGATTGAACCCATTTGAACTAAAACATGTCCTATCCTTACCCAAAAGCCTTCACAATGACTCCACAAAAGCCCTATATGATCTTGAGTTGAAGGAAACCTACATTAGTGGATACTTACATAAGGGGCAAGCATATGGTACCTAGAGCCGGACTTGTGACATTATTCTTGAGAGAGATGAGTGAAATTCTATCAACCTCGGTTTGTGTGTCAATACTCTAAATAGGTGAGGTTCGCTTAGGGAGAGTTGAGGATGTGTGAGTTTGGGTTCCACAATGACCAAGGTATTTGAGAAAAGTTCTTTGATGAAATGTGTCAACCCTTGATGCTCTTGTGTCACACTTGATCCATAGTTTTCAAAGTTTAAAATGTGTTAATGATGCATTCGTATTGAGGGCAATTGTTAGTCCCAATTGATGCTTGTTGAGGTTACTTTAGGACATCTGGAATTACTTGGATGTTCCTTTATGGGGTGGGTTTTATTTTGTTTGCTTGAGGACAAGCAAAGGTTTAAGTTTGGGGGAGTTGATAAGTAGGATTTTAACGTGTTTTATGCCCCTACTTGCCTATGCTTTGAGTATAATTTGATACAAAATAATCCCAAAATGCTCACAGGTTGTGCTTGATTGCAGGCTTGAGCGACAAAGTGACTAAATTGTCAAAGATCGGCTCAAAACGTAGTGAAACCTGCTCAAGCATCAAAGGCCAAGAAAAGTGAAGGAAAAAGATCCTAGTTCGGATCGCACAAAAGTGCACGCGGCCGCACTAGGAGGTTCAGAGAAGTGCTAATTCAGGAATCTTACAATGCGGCCGCGGTTGGATTTACGCGGCCCGCGTTCAGCTCACACGGCCGCGCCACAATTTTATGCGGACCGCGGGAAGAGATTCAGAGAAGTGAAAGTTGGGGACCAAAGCAAGCCACGCGGCCGCGGTCACAAAAAACTTGTTGCTCCCAAACGCACACGCAAGTATACGTGGTCGACAAGTAATATAGGATTGTAAGTCCAGATATCGTACCCACAGGGACTTGTGATTAACTATAACCTAAATTAAACCTAAACAATTAATCTATTCAAGAGAATTCTAAAGTACGAATATTTAACTAAAGATAATCTAGAGTAGTAAACTAAGAGATTAAAGAAAAAAAGTTGGTTAATTATAGAGACGAATTCAATGTGAGTGAATATTCTAGAGCTATGGGTTGGCTAACAATCCCGTTGAGTTTTCTACCTAAATTGTCTAATTTATTGATTGACGGGGTTAATATTGCTCGTAGCCTTCTCCCGAAGTACAACTCGCCTATTCAAGCTAACCTAACGCCTATATTCCTATGGAATTAGGATTAACAAGAACGCATTTATAATTCCCGTATAATAACCAAGCAAGGAGATTAGGTATATTCCTATCCTAACCGGAAATCCGCTCCCCCTAAGAGTTAAGATCTTGATCTACTCAATCTTATATGCAATCTAGAATTCCCTCTCCCGAGTTCAATCCTAGATTCGTAGATAGTATTCAATTGGTGATCAAGCAATCAAATAATTAAGCGCAAGATTGAATAAATAAACCAATATGATAAAATAATAAGAACAATTCAACCTTCAAACTACAACGTTCATGTAGCACCCAAAACTCTAGAACTAATAAACTATAAAATTAAAGGAATAGAAGAGAAGAAAAACTAGTTGGAAGCCTCCTCCAAGCGTGGTGTGTGTTCCCCCACGTGAATTCTCCTCCAAAGTATGTTAGATCTCTCTAAAGTGGCGTCCCCCTTCCCTTCAAAAATAGGTTTAGTCTTGCTTTTATACGTGTTAGGTAGGTCTAGGGCCGAAATAAACTTGTCCCGGGCGAAATAGGATACATTTCACGTCACCGGCGCCCAGCCCCGCGCCAGGCGCCCTCCATAGCGCCCAAATATTTGTGCATACTGTTTTTGGCGCCACAGCTGGCGCCAGGCGCTGCCTGTGGCGCCCAA
>NW_017670972.1:384371-386674 GCF_001879085.1 Nicotiana attenuata | reverse complement strand
TAAGCTAAGATAGCACAGAAAATCACCCAGACAATCTCCTCACCCCACACTTAAAATTGTGCAATGTCCTCAATGCACACTAAAAATAACAAGAGGGTAAAAGAAACTCCCTGGTAGGCCAAAGGCCGAAGAATTAGCAGCTCACGGGATACTCAGACTTCTCCCTGGTATGATCCCTTGTGCGGGTACCTCACACTTAGTTTCAACCACCTGCTCGCTTTTGCACATGCCTCTTGGCTTTGATTCTATGCTCGTACTCCTTCAAAATACAAAAATAATACTACAAAAAAAATAATACAATAAAAAAAATAAAAGAAAAGAAAAAAAATTTGGGTTGCCTCCCAACAAGCGCTTGATTTAACGTCGTGGCACGACGCTATCACTTTCACCACTTCTCCTTCCACTTTGAGGATATGAATTGCGCCCCCAGTTTTGCATCAATTTTTGTGTCACGTTCTTTGGGCGGTGGTGTGAAAATAAATGAACCAAGCAATAGGTATCGCATCTTGCACTTCTTGGCCTTTAAGTGAGGAATGTCGTTTTGTCTCCTTGGTGTGGCAAATTTCAGAATATAAACACTTTGTTCCTCATCTATTGAATTCTCCATATGCTCGACTGGATAAATTCCCATATCCCCAACCAAACACAACGTTGAAAAGTGTTTAGAATGAGGTCCAATACGCTCCAACTCCAAAATTGCATTACTTTTGACATCCTCAATTTTGCACTCTTCGTCAACCTTGGCATCATTAATAATATTTTGGTCTAATAATTGGAATTCCTCTTTCCGCTCCATAAGTTGGCCAGTATCCACAAAAATTAGTTGTAGGGCATCAGACGCCTCAACCTTTTTATTCAATTGATCGTGCGGGTCATGGATATCTAAGCCAAATTGGTCTATCTCTTACTGAGCTCAGTTCTTTCGTCTATCAGCTGTTCTGTCGTATTTGAAAGACCATCACGAAGAAACTCTTGAGATTTTATCAGTTGAGCTTGTTCCTCTAGCCAAGATTGGCTCACTACATCTGCTTCTTCAAAATTTTCTTCTGGTGGGAACTCTCTCTCTTCAGCCACTTCCTCCGCCTCGGCCATCATTCTCATGATTGCTGCACTAATTCTTTGTATAGCCTTTCGATTTTCATCTTGTTGCTCGGCTATTTGCCTTATCATGTCCAAAATACGAGCCATGCTTTCCATATCCTCCACTTCATTGCTCCTATCAAACACATAAACATTATTAGAAATATTATATAAGAACTCTGGGAAGGATAATAAGAATTAGGACAACCATCCCAATGGCCACCTTGACAACCACACACATTACAAAAACTCCACACATCAGATTGAGATGCACAATTTTGCGCTAAGTGTGGTCCTCCACAATGGACAAGGATCATAATAATAAGAATAACCAATATTCGACCAATTATCATTCCAAGATGCCATGTCAACAAAGATAATAAAATATTAAACTAAGATTAAAAAAAAGAAACTTGAATAGGCAAAAAGTAAAAATCTAATCTAGTAGAATAGTTAATTTCTAAGTCCCCGGCAACGGCGCCAAAAACTTGTTGCTCCCAAACGCACACGCAAGTATACGTGGTCGACAAGTAATATAGGATTGTAAGTCCAGATATCGTACCCACAGGGACTTGTGATTAACTATAACCTAAATTAAACCCAAACAATTAATCTATTCAAGAGAATTCTAAAGTACGAATATTTAACTAAAGATAATCTAGAGTAGTAAACTAAGAGATTAAAGAAAAAAAGTTGGTAAATTATAGAGACGAATTAAATGTGAGTGAATATTCTAGAGCTATGGGTTGGCTAACAATCCCGTTGAGTTTTCTACCTAAATTGTCTAATTAATTTATCTAGTTTATTGATTGACGGGGTTAATATTGCTCGTAGCCTTCTCCCGAAGTACAACTCGCCTATTCAAGCTAACCTAACGCCTATATTCCTATGGAATTAGGATTAACAAGAACGCATTTATAATTCCCGTATAATAACCAAGCAAGGCGATTAGGTATATTCCTATCCTAACCGCAAATCCGCTCCCCCTAAGAGTTAAGATCTTGCTCTACTCAATCTTATATGCAATCTAGAATTCCCTCTCCCGAGTTCAATCCTAGATTCGTAGATAGTATTCAATTGGTGATCAAGCAATCAAATAATTAAGCGCAAGATTGAATAAATAAACCAATATAATAAAATAATAAGAACAATTCAAGCTTCAAACTACAACGTTCATGTAGCACCCAAAACTCTAGAACTAATAAACTATAAAATTAAAGGAA